>NW_009628301.1:57924-61153 GCF_000690535.1 Cariama cristata | reverse complement strand
CGGGATGACTTCGGACCGACTCTCACAGGCTGCATTCTGCTAAGCCTTGGATGTACTGCCAGTGAAACGTTCAAACTTAGTGCCAATGGCACTGAGGCTTTTAAGCTGTTGCTATGGGACTTACTTGTTCCAAAGCCAGTCTTCAACACGGGCTGTCCCTGTGACTGTATGAAACCCCACATAACCCAGGCAGCCTTCACCCCACTGAGTTAGATCATCCCATGAAACTACCCTACACCAGCATTTGTTCTGAGCTAACAGAAAGGTAGTTCAGCTCCTAAATTACCCTGCCCAGATATGCTCCAGGTGAAGAGAAAGGTGCCGCAGGCAGTTCTCATGGGGTCGCTTGCAAGTGCCAACTCGGTCCCTTGTGAAGCAACGGATCATGGTTCCCGTGCTTGCTCTGAGTGACCCTTTGCCAGGATGAAACTCCCCCAAGTGCTTCACCCTGGGGATGAGGATGCTAGGCAGAGAAACAACACAAGGGAGTCAGAAAGCAGAGCACCGAGGAAGTGGAAAGACATGGCCCTGGTCTGAAGTTGTGGAGTAGAAGGAGGGCAGAAATTGGACATGTTCCTGGATCAGCACTTGGGAAGAAGATAGCTTAATTTTCTTTGTATAGAATAATTTAGCATCACACTTCCTACGCGGAGCTTGGATTTTACCTGTTGTTCTTTCCCACGGTGAAACTTTCACAGGCAAAACCACAAGATGATGGTTGATTTTCAGACATCAGGCTTAACCAGCTCCCATTTATTGACAGCAGTCTAGTTCAGAGCCTATCTGTTGCTGTTGTATCTCCACTGCTTTGCCAAGACAACTTCTGCCTATCCAGCATCCTCCAGACAATGCAGGAGCACTCACTGCTCAAAGGAGACTTGTGCTGCTCCTGCAGTGCGTCCCCTACTTTGTGCTAGTACCAGTTTGAAAGTTTTCAGTAAGATTCTTCTCTGTATTTGATCTTCTTTGGCCTGCAGACAGCAGACTTGTGTCCTTCCAGGCTGCCCCTCAGCAGGCAGTCTGGCGATTGCTCTGCACCAAGCAACCCCCTGTTAGAAGGGGTGCCCCCACCACCACCCCTTTGTGTTTTCCTGCTCTTTTACTTGCATTACTGCAAGGCAGGCACAGTGACCTGAAACTGCAAGCCAGAAGAGGGAATAAGATATAATTTTCAGCAGCAAGACAGTCTTAGATCAGCTTAAACTACATAGAAATTACATTCTCCATATCAATGCAAGGTTATTCCCATATACTTACGAGAACTGGTCCATTTGAGCTATGACCCTGTTTGCGGGGGAGGTCAGATCCTAACAATATGAAGTACAGTTTTTGATCTGTCCATTACTGATAACACGCTGATTTATGACAAGTACACCAATTATCTTCCATCAAGTGTGGTTTGTTCATGCCTAACCAAAGTACCAACATTTCATTTCCACCACAGCCCCGCAGTCCCTGTCACTGTCAGGGGCTGCTGCGCACGTTGACACTAACGGAGTTCATCGCAGCCCCATCTGAAATGCAGTGATTCCCATGCACGGGGGGACTGCTAGGGCTGCCTGGATCAGAGCTGACTATCAAAACCCACTGCTGGATCAGGACTACTCCGTGCTGGAAGCAATCGTCTCAGCTGCTGGCTGAAGATCATTTTGTGCTGCTTGCAAGGAGGAGAGGGATTTATAGGGAAGTTGTATATTTCGAGCATTTGGACAGAGTAGAGAGGGAGACTGTAAGAGAGGCATCATAAAATCATATCTTTATTAAGCAATTTAGGAGTAATTGATTACTTACGAGAAGAGCAATGAAACCGTTTCAGGAGCCTCTGTTTTCAATTCATTTGTATCTGGCAATCAAAAGGTATAATAAATCTATGTGGGGGTATGATTGACAGACTGACTTGCATTACAACTTGCTGGAATAGCATAAATGTTTGATCTAGGCCTAGTTTACCTATGTTAAAAACTGTAAAATATATGCTGACTTTGTAGAATCAGTTGGACACAAACTCCTTGTATTACAGGAGATGCCCTGAGCCTGAAACCACAAACTGGTACCATTTGCCCTTGTGAAAAGGCAACCAGCATGGTCCGTTTGAGATAGATCTGCCCAGGATCTCTTACAGATTCTCAGAAATGCACTTATCTCATCCCTGGAGCCTGTTTTGGGGAAATAAATTTACTTAAAAGGTATGCTAAGGATTTCCAAAATGGAGATTAATTATGAAATACTCAGTGGCACAAAGTGGGAGAGGTGGTTGCAGTATATTTTCCAAAACATTTGGGATTCAAATACATACCTGGTGAGGTCTGCAGAGGTACCATGGTGAGCTGAAACCCACAGAAATAGATTACAAGCTATTTAGGTATTTCAGAAAACCCTCCTAGATGCATAAACAGTTTCTTTAGGAACTCAGCGCTTCCAGAAATCTTGCCCACTTCTCATATCTACAAATGCCTATACAATGCAGGAAACAGCCTCAAGGCAAAGGAAACCAATTCCTTCTCAAAAGTGATTTGGATGAGCAGAGTGAGTTTTAGTGTCTGAGCCATCACGGGTAAATAGTTGAGCTCCAGCCTTCAGGATAGTGAAATATTTTTTAAATCTTCCAGCTCATCCCTGTTTACAAGAACATTAATTTTTTTACTTTTTTATTCTCTTCTTTTTAAAAAAATCAGTACAGTTTTTCCTTTGCAAAAGGATCAATACAATATTACAAACAATAATTGCATAAATGAGACCTTGATGGTGAATGCAAATACAAAGCTACTTAAAGTGATTTTTGTTCCACTTGATTGTATTGGTTTGCTAGATTTATTATTGGTCTACAATGTTTTGCCTTTATTTCTCTCTCCTTAGTTGCATCAAAAGGTTCCCTTCCCCTACCACTAATTATTCGCATCCTCCAAAAAACTCTAATGTACATGCTCTGCCCCCAAATTAATGTCTAGTGACAGATAATAGCAGTGAGTAGCTAGTTAGTAATCCTTCTAATTGTGGCTTGGAAAACTGACTGCTGAGCTAAGCCATGTGGCCTGAAGCTAGAAAGATACAGATTACTTTGCCTCCAACAGCTGGTGAACACTGAGCAAGACAACTACAAAAAAGATCTTTTTTTTCCAAAAGCTTTCTTGCTTGTTAAGTTGGGAGGATATCAGAAAGATTTGCAAAATCATCATTGGTTTAGTAATTTAATTAATTGTAATAGGGAGTAAAATCCTGGATTCCTGCT
>NW_009628301.1:0-57911 GCF_000690535.1 Cariama cristata | reverse complement strand
TCTTTGGTGATGATCTGTGATCCTGGATGGATCTGAGGTAGAAGGTGGCACAGGGCTGACTCTGTTAGCGAGGGTCAGATCTAGCAGGATCCTGCCTGGTGCTGCCAAGAGCAGCAGAAGTGATGAGTTAATTCAGTGAGGCTCTTTCGGCTCAGCCACCAGCCAAAGCCAAAAATCATTAACGGAGATGAACAGCAGGGCCAGATGGTGTTGCCTGAGTTATAGGGACAACTTTGGCCAGTGTACCTCTAACACTGGGACTATGCTGCCCTCAACCCAAACCACAAGCTGGACTAAGTACAGAGGAAACTGAGAAAAAAAATGGGGTACAAGACATTTCTATGTTGAATGTTCACCCTAGTTGCAGAGGAGACACATTAATAGGCCATTCTTTCTGGATAGACTTTTTATTTAGCATTTGTCGTTGAAGGCACATCCTACTGGTTAGGTTCTCGCTAGTGTTGATAGAAAAAAATTATTTTAGCCTTGTCTAACAGTAAATATCAGGATGAGATTTTTTCTATGCTGCAAGGATGCCTCAGACTAACTTGTTTGTATTCACTTGTTTGGAGAAAGGAGGAACACAATCTTAGCTGACACAGCTTAGCCATTTCCAAAAGTGAGACAGAAATTCTGGAAAACTTTCTCTGAAAAGCTCTGTCACGTTAGTGCTTGCGGACCAGCTTACTCCTGTCCATTGTGTGTAAAAGGCTTTTTAATGCCTAACCTGCACGAGACTTGAGAAAAACCATCTCTGATAGGATGGTGAGGTGGAGAACAACCCCACCTGGACAGGACATACTAGCAATGGTGTCATATAAGGCTTTCATTTAGAAGGTGACTTTGTGCTGCTCAGCATGGCTTCACTTCTTGGCCAACTCTCCACCTTTACTTCGCTCTTTGAATCATGCTTAGCTGTAATGACTGGTGTCTGGCTTTTTCCTCTCACAGTATTGCTCTTGCTGACTAAACGTCCAGAAGACAAGTTTCCTTCCTACCTCACCTTGCTGTGTTGCACTTAGCAATGTTACTTTTTAAAGTCTGGTGCCAGCTCAACACCTTTCCTAGAAACCACAGGAGTGTCACTCAAGAGAGAATTGGTGGAAAAAGGTCTACCGATGCCCCATGCAAAAGTGTTGTAGACAGAGCATCTCACACTGGGATGCCTTTGTAGTCTTTGTGCAATGAGGGATAAAACATTACTCCTTTGTCTCCCTAGGTAATGGCAGCTTTTAAGTAATACAGCACTCTTGGAGGGGCAGAGGTTGTTTCTTTTATTTTAGTATCAATTTCCAACTAAGTATGCTCTGTTTAGTGTAAAGTTTAACTCTTCTTTTTTAAAGGAGATTGACAAATCTTCACACCATCAAGGTTACATCTGAATTTTATGGTGCTGAGGCTTTTTACCATCAAAGTATATTATCTGATTGTTAAAGATTGCAGCCTCCTGGAAAAGGAAGCCTGTAGTGTAGGAAGGACGAGGAAATGGAGAGGAGGATTTGGAAAGTTACACAGCAAAGGAGTTTAATTTCAAAATCTTGGTTACCTCAGAGAGTGATACCATACTGAACTGCTTAAAACCAGAATCTACACAGAAAAGAGGAGATAGTTGGATGCAAAATCCATTGTCAGCAAAGAGTTACCCTTAAAACTGTATTTTAAACTTGATTTCTGAGATAATTGCAAAACTAAGAGTGTCTATTTTTAATATACTTCCTCCCACCAAAGAAATCCCTCAAGAATGAGAAGTAGCACCTGTTTATAGGTGATATTAGTGCTGATTGCAGCGATGCTACATGCCAAACTGCTACATAAAGCTTGCTTGAGTCTCACAGATTGATAGCTATGTGTAACTCAGTGACCTCTGAAGGTCTCTGAAGCGACACACAATGTTATGGCAGGATTACCAAAGGATTCTCAAAATTCTTGGTATGAGAGAGAGAAAAAGGAGTAAATTATTCTCCACTAGCTATGACATAATGTATCGGAAAATAGGACGTGATTTTTATTATGAAGAGTTGATTGTGGGCCAATCAAGCTCTATTACGCTGTACTGGACACAAGCATGTGTAAGAAACTGTGGAAAAGATTCTGGATAAAGGAATGCAAACGGGCATGCAAAAGCAAAACAGGAAGAACCATGGGGCACATAGAAACAAGACGAAACACGTACAGCAGTAATTTCTAGGAATCCGCTGGTCTTCCAGAGTTCAGAAGAGAGAATGTCCTGCCACCTGTGGCCTGAGCCAGTGCGTGTTTGTGGGTCACACTGAAAGCCTGAGGTCAAAAACCAGGCACTGGATGCTTCTGATCTTTGTATTGCACATTTTACTTTGTCGATTTTTAACAAAACAACTTCTATGATTTTGCCGTGTATCTGCTGCTATCATGGGGCTAGGATTCATGCTAGAGGGGAGATTAAGGTGCTACGATGCCCAGCCATCTGCCAAGAGTTACTGCACGCCTGCTAAGGCAGCAGAACGGGCAGTGCCTCTGCTCCTCACTCACCGTGGTTTGTTGCTCAAAATCCCTGAGCAAGCTGAAATCAGCAGTGGTTTATGTCGGTTTGGGATTTTGAGCTGCTAGGGCTCTGGGAAAGATGTAGTGCCTCTGCCATTGGGGCAATAATGTCTAGTAGAGGCATCGGCATAGGTGTTAATAAGCCCTTAAATCACAGCCACAACAATCTCCTGAGACTGCAAGACAGAGCCATAATTCTCATGTGTTATACAACACAGACACTGGCCCGGGACCCACAGAGATCAGTAGGAGTGACTGTTGTACCAAGATGGGGGACAGAGTATGAGGAGAACATCCCAAGGTATTGTAACTGAGTTGGAAGCCAAAAGCCCCAGGGCAGGGACACAGGAACACACATACCCCTTCTCCTTGCAGGCTGAGTGGATGTGCTGGTGTTGCCAGCGAACTCTGGGCAGCAAACCCATGCCCAGGGAAGGCAAGCAGACATGGCACAGGTCATTTGGCTGAGCAACAAGTGCTATGCTGCTCCAGGAAGGACCCTGCAGTCCTCCAGCAACCTACGTTCATCCTCAAGTTTATTTTGCTCATTTATTCTGTGTTACACTATAAAAGCAGTGCTGTTATCCATAACCAGCTGTGTGTTACTGTACAGATAACCTCGGACTGAAGCTGGCATAGCAACAGAGCGGGAGGCAGGATACAGCTATGGTGCAACAGAGGGGGGAGGCAGAAAAGAGGGGGCTGCGCTGAAGTCTGGTTTCTTCATCATTAGGTGCTCTGGGCAGTCACAACTCTCCCTGCAAGTCTGGCTGTGCTGCTTACCCTATATTTCTTCACATCCATAAGCTGATTTTAAAGGCAGCATTTGGGAAACAGCTTGTGGTCATATGCGATTAAAAGAAGCAGTGGGTCCTGCATTCATGCACATCAGGGGTAGCATTTGGGAAACAGCTTGTGGTCATATGTGATTAAAAGAAGCAGTGGGTCCTGCATTCGTGCACATCAGGGGCAAAGGGTACATGTATGCGCTGAACTGAATGTTTCCTTTTCTAACATGGCCACAGTAATGTGCACGAGTAATTCCCTACTTGGGAAAATAAAGAAAGGAGCAAGCTCTCCCAGACTGCAAAGTGTGGCAGTTCTGTAAGGAAACGATCTGCATAGGTGGTCCTTGAACACCCTCTGGACACGTGCTTCATGGAGGGAGTTCTTGCAGCATCTGAGGACAGGGTGGGAAATCTCACAACACATGCACTGTGCCCCCTTGATCTCAGGACATTGTGCATCTCCAAAGCCAGGTTGTAGTGTGGCATTTGGATGTTTAGGTCACGTGTGGCAGTTCTGTAAGGAAACGATCTGCATAGGTGGTCCTTGAACACCCTCTGGACACGTGCTTCATGGAGGGAGTTCTTGCAGCATCTGAGGACAGGGTGGGAAATCTCACAACACATGCACTGTGCCCCCTTGATCTCAGGACATTGTGCATCTCCAAAGCCAGGTTGTAGTGTGGCATTTGGATGTTTAGGTCACCCTGGTCACAAGCCAGGTTGTAGTGTGGCATTTGGATGTCTAGGACATCCTGGTCACACACTTGCTGATGCACAAAGTCTCTGTGGGGTTTCAGACCAATCTGCCTTGTATCAATGGGATGGCCAAAAATGTTCTGAGCATGAGGTTGCTTATCCGTGAGTTCTTCTTTTTGTCTCATAATCAGCAGCACTGAAATGCAGATTCTGCACAGAGCCTTCCAAGTGAGATTGGCAATCTGCAATGTACAGTAGCAAGCTGCTTTAGAACAAACTCCTCTTTTCTGTCTTCTAAAGAGCAGAGCTGATCAGAGTTAGTTTATGGCATGTTTTTCTGGACCAGGGACTTCTGCTCTGTCACTTTGACATTGTGTCCTTCTCTTGTGTGAGACATTTACCAGCAACAAACTGCCTAGTGCTCCCTATGCATGAAGCAAGTAGGACTCTGTTCGTTCCAGCTACAAGGTCAAACTATGCTCATTTAATGATACTGGGTAGGTCTTAAAACACTGACAATTTTAGAGGTAAAAATCAGCATGCAGTTGCTGTTATGGAGACAGGTCAATCTGTAGCTGAATTATTTTTTTCTCCACAGGACATCTCAATTTTTTACAGCATGATACCTCCATCTGGGATGTGGACTGAGGGCAGCTCAGATTAACCAGGCTGTCTTTGCCCTGGAAGCAACTGAACGGTTCATCTCCAGCTGCTGTGGTGGAAACAAATCCTTTCATTACCTGCAGAGCTTTTGCATATATGTCTTCTCCTTGTACTTGGCTCTCATTTAGAGTCAGGCTTCTTTATGTTGCTGCAACTACTCACAGGGAACTTGAATTTCACTTGCAACCATTTTTAAGGTAGTTTTGTGCTGCCAGAGCGGCCCCAGAGGTTAGTAGTAACAGGACAAAAGCTAAATGTGACCTTTGCAGCACCTAATCTACAAGAACCTCTCTGCCTTGGAGGAGAGACTTGTGTGCCTATCCTTCCTATACTGCTGAGTTAATAGCATCTATTCTAGCCTGACTGGGGAGCAGCAAGTCACCTACAATCAGCAAATTTTGCATCCTGCTGCATCAGTCTAGTCAGCCAATGCCTTAGGCATTTACCAAGGGCTATAGGGCAGAAGCTCTATCTGCTGCCTAGAACATTATCATGGGGGAAGGAACCTTATATCCATGCCTTATTAAACAAAAACCCAGAGCATAGCAGGAGTTGCTCACTGGTAGGGTTTCGTTTGGTTTTGTATGTTTGTTTATTTTCGCAGTTACTCCATAAAATACAGTAGTAGTCCTGAGAGTCCTCATGAATCAAAGGCACCTTCTCAGCTGAATGCCCCATTGACACTATAGATATTTGCATCCTCCCCATTTTGATTAATCTTAAACCCTTTTCAATCAAGGTAGCACAGCTTCCACAGGGAGATGCAGTCTGCTGATTAGGATGCTCTTGCTGGAAGCTTAATACCTGAGAGCAGTTGTCCCACTCCTAAACAAACACTGTGACCCCTACACCTTGGAAAGGTCTAGGGCCATGGAAAGGGACAGTGCAACAGCTGCCACCACTGCTGTCAATGTCAGCTGCTGGTTTTTGTGTTGCGCCCTGTCCCATCAGTCCAGCAGGCTCAGGCAATGACGACTGGAGGGAGCTCATCCCTTCCCATGGGCAGAAGCACCCTCAGCTCCTGGATTTCAGTAGGTTTCAGTAGAAACAAAGTGCACGATCACTTAGCCCAGCCAAGAGAGGTGCACTCTGTGGCATGGGGTGATAGAATCACAGAATTGTTATGGTTGGAAGAGACCTCAAAGATCATCAAGTCCAACCGTATACCCGATGTCACCATGCCCGCTAAACCCACTAAACCATGTCTCAAAGTAAGACATCTAAACGTTTTTTGAACACCTCCAGGGATGGTGACTCCACCACCTCTCTGGGGAGCCTGTTCCATTGCTTAACAACTCTAACAGTGAAGAAGTTCTTCCTAATATCCAACCTGAACCTCCCCTGGCGCAACTTGAGACCATTTCCTCTTGTCCTACCGCTAGTTACTGGGGAGAAGAGACCAACCCCCAGTGCATGAGCAGTTTTTTGTGTCAGACAGAGTAGATCCAGGCACCTTCAAGGCAGTGACAACCAGGGTGTCAGAGGTATCATTTCGGCTGTAGCTGGAATTTCAGTGCTGAAGCTTATGTCCGTTTTCATTTGCTGGGTAAAATGCAAACCCAGTCCCTGTTCCCTTTTCGGGTAAGTGTGCACCAAAGCACTATCTTGCAAGTAGTTGGACTTTTGTGCGAAATGTCTCCACAAAATGTAAGTGGTAAACCATGCGCCTAGGAACTAAAATGGTGAAAGTGCCCTATAGGCATAGCTTAAAATGAGCTACCCCCCCTCAGTACTTGCTGTATGCACATAATCAGGTATTCTTCATTTTCTATTACAAGATTTCCCTGGTTTAATTTTCTCTTTGCTGTTGAAACCTATTAAAAGAAAATGATGGAGCAAGCAACTAGAACTTATAGGTGTAATGTTCAGTTGTTTCCATAATCACAAGAAAATAATGTCCAATGGATCATGTAATAGAAAAATGAAGAAAATCCGAGCACTATCTCAAGTAGTATTTGCTTGAGACAGTGTTGACAACAATATTTCTTGTTGCTGGTACTTTATAATGTGATGGGGACTGCATTATGCACAATATAATTCTGGTGTGGTTTTTTGTAATACACTTTTAATGAAGAAATGTAGATCTCATGGCTTTAAATGAGTGCACTTTTCACTTGTAGATAGAAAGAAGAGGGAGGAAATGGCTTTGAAAAAAAGAAAAAAGGAGTAGCTTCTATCAGAAAGGGAAGAGAATAAAGGGACCTTTTATGGAATGGGACATTTGAGCCTTCCATGTCTTTTTCCACCAGCCACACAGATCTCTGTGTAACCAACACAGTTTCAAAAGAGAAGACCTTCCAGTTCTGAAATCTAGTTTCAAATACTTATTAGGGAGAACACATTCAGCTGCTGTTCCTTTTTCAAAGTCACTCTTACAGATCTTTTCGCAACTGTATTGTCCATTGGTAGATGTAGGGCTCTCGTACAAACGCATATACCCATGGACACTTACATGCGTAAGTTGAGGCTTCTAATTTATTCCTTTGGGCTGATGTAAGTGGGAAACTGAAGCAAAAATATTTCCTGGAAGTTCTTAATAAGGTTCAAAGGGATTTTAGTTATAAATGATATTTTGAATGTAAAAAAAAAAAAAAAAAATCTAGACCAAGAGTTGCTCTTCTTTAGTAGCTTCTTTGTCATTGCTACAAATTTTACCACAGGGGGTATACACGCAGAAGTGGAAAATTCATAGTACATTGCCCTCTCTGTTGGAACTGTTGTCTTTCATTATATAAATAACTGAAATGAACTGTTGAAAGATTGGGTGGGTAGAGAAGGCCATCTTTTTCTTTTAATGTAATCCTTTATCCTTTAGTTTCTGTTGCACATGAAAACTATGTAGGTCAAAATCCTTTCTGAATCTTTTTCCAGAAATATCAATTGGAAGTAGCTTTTTTTGTGTCTTGGTCACCCCAGCTGTGGACTAAAGCAGAAGTCTGTTGCAATTCATATTCTGTAACATCTTGTGTTAATTAATCCTAACCCCAAACAAAGCTAAGGGGAGAGAGAGAGAGAGGCAATGAGTTAAAATAATAAAACTAATACTTATGCAAATAGGAAAGAACATTCCCCAGTGGCTGGCAGGGTTAGCATACGGCTCATCTTTTTTCCTGTGTGTGTCCCCTTTTGCTTCCATGTTTTATTCATCTTCTCATTTCTTCCAGAAATCCTGGACCGAGGATCAAAGCACAAATACAACTCTTCAAGCACATTGACTGCGTGCATGAGGTAAACCTCATGCTCATATGGGGATGCTATGCCATGGTACATGATGATACATGCCTATCTCAGTCAGGAAACTTCTAGCCAGAAGGATGTTTTGGTACAAATAAATGTGTGCCCCAAATACAACTATGAGTCTTCCCTGGGAAGTAAAAATTAAATGTCTGTATTTGCTATGTTTTTTTCTCTTCTACAGACCCAAGCAGCTTTGCAGGTGAAATCACAATGGGCCACACTTGAGTGGACAGCACAAGCCTAGGAGACCAAACTACTGTTCCCAGACGTCAGGGAGACTCCTCAACACTCTCCAGGGTAATCCCATTCTGATCTCCTCCTTCCTTCCTCCACCCTTTATGTAGGGATTTAAGGGTGTTTAGGTAGCTAATGAACACTCAGGTAACAAAAGGTAACTAAAAAAGCTTTCTACACTGAGATTGTTATGAGTTTGGCCATCATACTGTTTCTTCTTGCAAACGTATCCAAGGCACTGCACCTGCAACCTTGTGTAGTATATCTCATCTGGACAAAACAAGCGGTGACACCCTGTGTGGATGAAGGTCCTTAATCTAGGAAGGTCACCTATTTTAAAGATGGAGGAAATCTGGATATCAGTGTATTAAATAACTCAATTCATAGCAGAAGTGCCTTATGATTTGAATTTTGAGTACTTCCATTCAAACAAGACAACCCAAGAAAAAAAATCTAGTAAGTCTTTCTTGACACTGTATAGCCAGGAGACACCTCAACAGGAAAGTCCCTACCCCAAAGAACCGAATGCAGAAACAGTGTCCTTGGCATGTGTGCTTGTGGTGCATAGTGCATGGGGTCCTGATCCAGTTACTGACACTGCAGTACAGCACTTAAAAAATAACTGGAGCAGGTGTCTGTTGTATAGCTCTGCTCAGTCCTGATGTATTACACCCATTGTAGCTGATGGAAGTGTAAACTAATGGTGGATTGAAGAAGCATGTGGACAGAAGAGATCTTTGCCTTGCAGTTTTGGGGAACCCAGCACGTCCTGCTTCTCCTATCTTGCAAATGATGGACAAGATGTTTTCAAACATAATGGACTTAAAATGTCAGGTGTAATCAAGGGTGAGATTGTCAATGCAAATGAACTGTTTTGATAAGTGCAATCTAAATACGAAAGCCAAATTACAGCTTCCCTGTGACTGCAGTTCTGCCGTGTGAGGCGAAAGCAGCACAAAATCCTGGGAGGTGAGCAGAGGATGCACATCTTCTCACTGCAGTTGGGGCACAGGCATCCCTTGAATGCCCTTGGAGGGCAAAGGGGTGCCGTTGGGTATGGTTATCCAAGAAATGAGGTGTGATAAAAGTGCAGGGCAGTTGAATTGAAGAGAAAAAAACCAAACAACTTCCTGATGTTTTCTTTAATTATTGGTTCTGTCTTCTCAAAATATTGTGTAGCATGCCTTCACTGGACGGAAGACAGCTTCCATCTGAACGACAAACAGGTGGTCCCAGATCTTTCGAGAGGAGGCCTGCTACAGAAGCAGGCTGTTCGGTCCTTCTGCATGGCATGTCCCAGCTATTCCCAGCTGACCTGCCTGTTTCTTTTTGGCATCACTGAATTACTCAAGCTGTGCTCTGGAGACTGCCTTGTCCCCTATTAAACACTTTGAAATTACTAGTACTTTATTTTGCTTTAGAAAGACAGTCTTTCACAAAAGCAGAGATGGAGACTTAAATTATTCAACTGCTCTATGCAAATAGTAACTAATTTTTGCAATGCCCTGGTGAGGTAGATAATTATATGTTATCCTTTCTGACAGGCAGAGACATTAAGTTTGAATCACTGGCTCCAGACCAGAGGAAAACTTTGAACTAAATTTTCCTGGGCTCAGGTGAAATTTTGGATGAAACTCTAGTTTTGATCAGAAAGCAGTTTTTCATTTTTCATTTTTGCCTCATCAAGAAACCAGGCTTGGAAGAATATCCCTTGGCTGAGCTGCCAGTATTTGTTCATAAATGATTCACTTGAACCTTTCACAGTCAAAAATCATACTGAGAGTACCATGGAAATAAATTTTTGAGGGTAGATGAGTCACCTGAGTTTCATTGCAAGTAATGACAAAAGCCGATTTTGTTACTCACCCAAATTTTATCCTCGCTGCCTAAAATGCTATTGCTACGTCCTCTGTAAGTGATCTGGCTGTATCAGTCCAGCTGTCTTTCTGGTTTAGGGTCCTGTCGTAGACGAGGCAGCATGGATTTGGTGTGTTAGAACCGTGTAAACCTGGAGCAATCGGCAGTCATGTTAGGTGCAGGTCCTTAGTAATCCGAAATCGGCTTGTGGTCTGAAACAGGTTTTGTATCTTTTCCAAAATCTGCCACCTACAACAGCTCAATTATCTTGTGAATGACTCACTGAGTTCTTGTGGCAGTGAGCTGCTGTCCTAATTTAGGGAACAACAACCTGAACTCTTTCCTTGCAGAGCTTTCCTGTCCCCTTTCCACCTTCTGTCTGCCATTCCTTATCCTACTTCCCCTTGACTTGTCCCCTCCTGTTTGTGCCCATGCTAACCTTCCCCACTCATCATATCTCCATACTCACCATCACTCTGAACCCCTTCCACATGATTTAAGGAGACCAAAAGGGTGCACGCTGCCCCAGGGGCAGCGACACAGAGGTTACACAGCAACACCATGAAAAAAAGCACCGTTTCTTCTCCAACATGACATCTTGCTAAACTGCTGATCTTTTAGACCATAGGTGGACTCTCACCGGAGATGTCAAATTGCACTCACTGATGAAGGCCATCATCTAAGTACCCTGGGATAGCCACCTTCATCACTGAGCACATCCTCCTCTGACAATTACCACTACAGGCATCATCTTTAGCTTCAAAACAAAGCACGAATCATAGTCGTGAAGAAATAAGGGAATTTCTGTAACTTGTCTTTTGCTGCACAAAACCTTGGTCCCAAAAAGTACTCCCAACCCCATCCTCAAAAGAACTGCAGCACTATAAAAGGCTTGAATATTTTTGAAACAACTTTTTATGTTTCTTGACAGGAACTTACAGTTTTTACATGTTTTGAATGCTCATTTTTGAAAAAAACCAGTATCTCCTAATGAAGTAACGTACAGACTGACAGCAAATCTTTGCCTCAAACATCCTATGAAAGATCTCTTTATCCTGATTTTTTAGAGATGAAGAATATGAGGCACAGGAAGATGAAGCAATTTGATGAAAGTCACCCAAAGTCTACTACAACAAATGAGAATCAAACCGAGAAGTGTAATATCCTTCTGCTTTTCTGATACGTTGTTCACTAAGCCACTCGGTGCTTGCTTATTTTAAATACAGTGTTTAGAAAGCAGAAATCAATTCTTCTAGTGATGCATCCATGCATGCACAAGCAGATATGACACGTATCTCGTTAGACTTTAGTTCCATGTTAATACACATAGAAAACTGCCATCTGCTAACTGGTCAGGTACAGAACTGTGATTTTTGCTACAATGAGGGGTAGGGTTCATGTTCACAGCCAGTGTATAGTGAGATGTGCTCTTGCTTTAGCATCCTTCATCCTAAATCTCTAAAATGGAGGATGGAGACTTCCACTCCAGTATGGCAAGGCTTTTTCCCCTATTCTAAAAATGCAAACACAAGTACCGTTTAAGATAACTGTCTTATCAAACAGATCTAAGTCATCCTTTTTTTGTTTTCAGTTCCCATTGTCAAAATGGGATCGAGGATCTGCCTGTGGCGTAACTACCAACAAGTCAATACAATTAAATATTAACTTTCAAATTCAACAGATCATGTGGGTGATTAAAATAACTCAGGGTTTTAGGAGTACATTGAAAAGAGGACCTCAAGAGAGGTCCCACATAGGACAACTGAACTCATTTATCTGGTTTTGCTGGAACCACCTCAACACAGTTGCTGA
This sequence comes from Cariama cristata, assembly GCF_000690535.1. NCBI lineage: Eukaryota > Metazoa > Chordata > Aves > Cariamiformes > Cariamidae > Cariama > Cariama cristata. Next base: position 46,104 of record NW_009628301.1, on the reverse strand, counting down.
TTTAATTAACACTCTGCTCCTGCTGGCTGGATTCAGCGTTCACTACAGGCGCTGTTTACCTCTGACACGCATGATGACTACCAATCAGTCTCAGGGAGAGGCACATTTTTCAATAATAGATCAGTGTCTGTACATGTTGGCAATTCTTTTTATCTCATTCCATACTTAAGTCTGGTGACGCTAATGCTGAAAACAAAAGTTCAGTTAATAGATTTAGAGGATTTAGCTAAGTAAGGGCATATCAACCAAACACATCGTTGCCACTCCAGCCAATGACTCATTAGCTCTTGGAAGGTGTTTGTCCCCCACACTGCAGTTCTTTTCCAGTAATGAGTTTACCCATCTTGCTTTCAAATGTATTCTCTCACATGTGTTGCCAATATCTGAGCATCCCTGTGAGTGTGCACTTGCTACAAGATCTCTCTCTGGACATATGTCCCAGGGCCACACGTGGAACTGGAAGCATCAGCTGTGAGAAATGATCGCAGAGTCCTCATTCTCATTATCAGCAACTTTCATCCTGGCCAGAGGCTGAATGGAAAGCAATACATAAAATTGCTGTGAATAATGAGGAGCAGCAAAAAGTGAAATATCTTAAGTGTTATGAAGAAGATAAAAATCCCATTTCAAGCACATTTGTAGGAAAGATAGTTATGCTATTCAGGTTTGATAGGTCCAGCCTTGTGCAGGGCTGTACCAGCAGAACGCAGTGTTCCTGTGGCTTTATTCATTCACATAGATCTAACTTGGCTGAGGCCAGAAAATTGAGGAGCTTTGCTTTGTTTAAAAAATTGGGAGTTTGAAACTTTCCATTCTGAACCGAGTGAAAAGAAAACTGTCTTGCTTAGAAAAGAGAATATAGATAAGAGAGTACAAGCATCTCCACCTGAGTACAAACAACAACCTGGAAATTACTCTGTGGACAGAAATCAGCTGAATGTGATGGTAACACATGTAAGTCTGCCTGTGCTTACCATGACTCAAGCATCTTCTTGGACAAGTAGATTTACGAAGAAATATCTTTCTCTCCCAAAAGGAACTATCCTATTTTATATATTTAGCCAAATGTTTACCAGTCTAAAAAGAGAGGTAAGAATTTTAGTTTGGGTCTTCTGCATCTCAGGAGAACTCCTTAATCATTGAGTATCTGTTGGTATGAATCTCTTCCACCTCCTGGAATCAATTCTGGGCTTGGCAAGCCTTCTGGATCAATATACTGAGTTAACTGAACCTCTCCATGGAAAATTTCTGTTTCACCTAACTGACACTTTTTCTTGGGAAAGACTTACAAAAGAACGCCATATCAGTACTACTTCATGTATGCTGCATGAGAATGCCATCTATTTTGGCAGCCTATTTTAGTAGATACATTTGGGTAGACCACAGTATTTTTTCCAATTGCTTTTTCTGATTCTGTTTAGATGCTACACTCAAGGGGTGGCTGAGAAATTACTTTTGCTACATTTCCCCTCTGGAGAGATTTGTTTTTTCCAACTGTGAGCTACTGCCAAAAGGAGATGAGCATTAAAGCCTAGAAAATACCAAAATTGTGTCCCTAAAAAAAAAAATCTTCTACTAAAATAAAACAGGTCTAAATATCAAAAAAATCTCTCAAAAGAAGTATATAGTATCCTGATGAGTCCACCTGACTTAGCATGGAATTGGAAAACAATGACCAGAAACAGAGTCCCACCACTCTCTTATGAGTGGCCCTACTGTATGATGAGCTCTGATTTAAAGTGGTTTTGTAGCATCTTCCAAACACTGCACAGGATGCTTTCTAACATGCAAATAAAAGTGAGACCTACATAAATGTAATGGTGATCTTGAGGTGATATTCATCAATAAGACGTAATAAAGATTCACAAAAAAGATTACTTCCAGGTACCATCACAAATACATAGTTTTTCCTCCTATTTATGTTCCTAATTGTTGTGCCCATAAGAAGGCTCCAAGATCAGGCAGAAGAGATTAATGGGAATAATAGCTGGTGGGTACAGATTATAAGACATGGGAGAAAGAAGGGAGGAAAATAACTGTGAGAAATAGTAGAATCGTTTGAGAAATCAAAGTGCAAGTAGCCTAGAAAGGACAGTAACAGTAATAAAGAACTGCAGAAATACAGACAGGTAGGCTTTGGAGTAAGGTCGAAGATCCTCTTTGTCTAAAGCAGATAAAGTGCTTGAAGAGGGTGTTTCACAATATCTCTGTAAGTTCTTGGTCTCCCATCTCAGGAGCAGAAGGAAGGCATCTTACATATAAAATGGATGTAGCTGAAGTGAATGAAGTGAATAAGGAACAGCCACTTGGCCATGTGGAGGGACTGCTGGTTAGGCACCATGATAAATGAAAATAGACTATTCACCACCTATGCAAGAATAGAAGGTAGGGTTGCTTCTCATATGGAAGGCTCAGAAGTTACAAATCCACAGCTGTGGCAAATGATGCAGAATTAGAATGTGCTTGTAGAAAAACTATTAACAATTAGCAACTGTTTCAAAGCCTTTTCTCTCCCCTTCTCTTTCATGAATGTTTCTTAATGAGACTACTTTTCAAATGTGGTTACTAGTAAATGAGAATCTTCAAAAGAAAACAGAGCTAAATTGACAAAGATTGTAAAAAAATGCCTACTTTATTTTTTTTAATCCTTTGTGCCAAACAAAACGATGTTTTCCCTACTTTCGTAACTTATTTTAGAAAAGTCAGTTGCCTCAGAATGAGTACCTGCAGGCAAACAAGAAGACAGAGTTTCGTATAAAGGCATCCACACCCAGTCAAGTTTTCATTCTCAGCTGCTCACCATGACTGTATTAGTGCAGGAAAATAAGCAAATCCTACTGTAGCCAGAGTTCATTACAGAGCTGTAAGTATTTATCACTCCTCCCTTTAAGCACACTTTCCCAATAATGCAAATGCAGAGCTACCTACCAACCTTGTATTCCCTGGTGGACATTTTTATGAAAAATGATGTTTACAGTGCTCTTGCTGGCCATATATGAATTACTTAAGCTTCTTTAAGCAGGTGTGGATTGGAGCTTTACTGATTAAAGCACACAGAGCAGTGAAGAGAAGCTTTTTCCCCTAGAGACATTTTGATCAAAGAAAGCCCATGAGGTATAATGCTGAGGGGCACAGAAGAGGCACAGTTTCCATCACAGGAATACATCCTAAAGCAAGTGGATTTACAAGTATTGGAGGGGGAGGAGAGCGGAAAAAAAGGTGAGGTACATGGCAGGAATTAATATTCAGGGAGGGCACTGCCAATGTCAGGAGTGGCAGGGAAGAGCAGGGCATCAGTGAGAAGTTAGAAAAGCCTGGAACAAACATGGTAAGCTGGCAAGGTAGAGGAGAAGATATGGATAGAAACTGAATTGAATGCTTTGAGTTTACACTGAATGTTAGACAGAAAAATAGAAACTAGTTTGTGGGCCTAAAATGACCTATGAAGTGAAATGGGAAAATCAGTGATGGAAAAGGAAAGAAATCTTTGACACAGCTCAAATGTCTGAGGGATAAAGAAGGAAAGGCAGAAGAAAGAAACTGCAGGTTATAAAAATGCAGGTTTGCCCATGCTTCTCTAGGTATATCCTTTTCTTTCTTCTTCCTAAAAAATCTAGATGTGGAGGGCTGTTACAGCTTAAATGTTCAACATTTCTGGCCTCCACCTGGTTTGGCCAGAGGTGCCAGGATCCTTGAGGTTCCTGACCCTGTAGAGAGCCCAGGTTGCTGGCACCACTTGGGAAGCTGGTGCTGGCCCCCCTGCTACAAAACCTTGCCACATAAATCCAACGATGACTTCCACAACTACTGCACACCCTGCGCGATGGATGCGACACTTCCAGAAAACCACAGCTGGAGGCAGCGTGCCAGGATGCAGCAGCTCCACAGCCCGTGTGCTGTATGAGATAGGTCCCAAGAGTGGTCAAGGTGGAAACTGGAACTGCTTTGATCGCATATTAAGCAGAAGAAAAGGAGGAGGCAGGTATTACCTCACCTGTATTTGTAGGACTCTGACATTACTGCCATTATAATAATTGGAATAGAACCCAAAGAGGATCACAGAGTGCAAGTGTCTCACTGTCTGCCCTGAGTGGTAGGGCACAGCAATTAGGATTCTTTGGGGAACTTCAGATTTTGGCTTGTTAGCTTGGCTTGCAGGGGCAGGCGGTTGAGGGTAAGAGAAATTATGATGGCAAAATACAGGAAGGGAAAAAGACACAGCATGTCACTTTTCAGAGGGATTGTTAGTCATAAGGCAAGACAAATATCGTCTGTCAACTTTCTATGCTTTCCTACATACATATATGTATGTACACATAGATATATAGGTAATCTTTCAAATGCTTAGTTCTAATTCAACAATTTATCAGAAAGTTTCTTCCCTGGTACTTCGCATGTTTTATTCCCAAGACAAGAGAAAAGAGGTGGAAACAAAACTGTTCTCAATACAAATCAGATCAGCCCCTTCAGTTTCTTTGTTATGGTAATTGGTAATTACAGAAAAAAAAAAAATCTTAATTTAAGATGAAGATTTCCCTACACATGATCTGTCAGCAGCCCACCTATGGATGACACCTATACTGGAGGTTAGAACAGGTCAGATGAACTCTCTGAGCAACCACCAGCCACGAGTCTCTGTCCCCCCTTTCCCCAGCACCTGGGGAATGACTACAGCAGTGCTGAGACCTCAGTAGTTGAAATGGGAACCAACAAGAGGCAGCTCTTTGACATACTATGTTTTCTCCAATGTTTAGCCCAGCTGACTCAAAATTACATGGTGCCAGTGAACCCGTCAGGAAAGCTTTGGGCCAAAATCAGAAGCTTAAAGAGGGTTAACCCCTGTCAGGGAAGAGCCACTGCCTGGTCCTTCTCTGATGGAGCCAGACAGATCCTTGTCCCCGTGAGGATGACCGTGGCTACAGGCAGCTGGTGTAAGGTCACTGCACACCTGCCCCCATGAACAGGACCTTCAGAGCAAAAACCCACCCAGCTCCGTGCCCACCTCCTGCACTTCAGCAGGGTGCTCCCCAAGTGATGACAGGTGATCCCTACCCTCCAAAGTCAGCTTCTGTACTTCTCCCTCAAAGGCACTTAATTTCTAGCTGGAGACCTGACACGTTTCTAACCAGCATTAGGTTATGGCATTTGCATTAACTACCAAATTCAGAGTTGGATTTTGCATCCAGTTTCTGTTTTCATCTTGGCTTGAACCCTTGGTTGGAATTACAAGGTTCACTGCAGGCTTCCCATCACAGATCTTGACAGTCCCCCAGCCTGCAGCCGAGTTTTCCTGGCAGTCTGCCGAAAGCTTTGCTCCCAGCAATGTGGGGGAACTGCTCTGACGAGTACCTGAGGGCTCCAGTGGCATTGAGGAGGGCGAGAGGACATGACTGACATCTGACAGAGGGCCATTAGACCTATTTCCCCAGCTGCGTCATTATCCGGTTGCCCTCCTGGCCGTGTTCCCTTGCCTACACATACGCACACATGCGTGTCTGCACACACACGCGGGCGCAGAGTAGGTCTGACCAAGTTCAGATTAGAGGGCTGCTATTCCAAACTTCGATTGAGTTAGTTTTTTCCTGAAGCAAACAGGTGACATCCATGATGGAGAGATTAGACTTGGATAAATCAGTTGTAAGCCTAATATGAGGCAATTTTCAGAGCACAACCAAAACATTTTAAAAATGGTTCTGGAAAAGAGGAAAATATTGATACTTCAGAAAAGTATTTGCTAACACTGCTGACAGGAATCATAATTTGATTCAAGGATAGCCTTGTCTCTTTATTTCCTTCTGAATGTTTTTGGGAGCTTGCTTTCTAATCTTGACAAGATACATGTGCTTATGTATGCCCATTTTATACTGTTGTGCTCTTGGGTATTTTTCTGAACTATTATAAAAAAAGGAAAGAAAGACAAACCTACTGATGTGAAAGAAATTTCCAGCTGAATTTGGGTGCTTGACAGTGTGTTAGGTGTGCTGAAACAGAAATGCAGCCTCTCAGAAAATGTAAAACAGGCATTCATGGACGGTCTATGATACAGCACAAACAAATCTGCCAACAGGTAATAAATGCAGAATGTTGGTGACTACTGAACCTCGAACAAATATATTTCATTGTTAACCAGGGGATGTGTGAACTCAAATGCAGCCACAGATTCTACAGTACCATTTTACAGGACATTGCATTTGTCCATAAAAACCTTTAAATGTAAAGGTAGAAAGAGTTGACTGTGTATATTCAGTGAAAAATACCTAGCAATCATGCCACACCAACAGGAGATACTATTGTCTGGAACGGAGCAAACTCGGTTGAATTTTACTTCCATTAAGAGGCTGAGCAGTATTGTATATAGATAACGTGAGAAAAGCTAACAAAATCTGACATTATCTGGACCTTCTGGTGTGCAGCAAACAATTCTTTGTCATTTACTGGTAATTTCTCAGTTCTAATGGAGTTAAACTGGAATTGCATTGGTATTACTACTAATACTTTTCAATCTGTTTTTGCTTTATGAGATTTTTAAAGAGTTGTTTTGGTGTTCCTATGTCTTCTTTCCTTTATCGTAAAACCAGTTGCAGGATTGCACTCTCTCACTATAGATTTTGTATGTGCTGTGTTTGTATAATACGTTGCATCAGAACTAAAGTAACGATCTGTGGTAAGCGAACTCATATGGGAACTGCTCAGGGTGTGCACTGCCCTTAAAAAAAAAGCCACTACATTAGAAATAATGTTTACCCCACAGAAGCACAGCAGTTTTAAACCGAGTCACGTGTTCCCTATTTTTTCAGCTTTTGGCTATTTAGGCCCAGGTGAGAGCAGCCACCACCAGCACCCTGTATCCCCCAGAGCTGACTCCCTCGGCACTGAACTGCAAAGGCTTTCGCTGTGGATGGGGAGCTCCTGACAAGAACGTCAGTATTTTCCACAGAAATAAACCTCAGGACTTTCAGCTGCAGTTAGGCAACGAGGAGTGGCCCATGACAAAATCCCCAACCAAGAGTTTTCCTTGTGAGCCTGATTTCCACATCTGCAGTCCCTCCCTCTGTCAGGGGCTGCACCTGATGCCCTGTCATTTCTGTATTGGTTGGAAACACCAAAAGCTCAGCCTGCTTCGAAAGGGCACCGGCTCATCTCTTAGGGGTCCCGTTGGGAAATGCCAGAGCCTTCTAATAGCCGCAGGCAAGTGCCTTCACTCTGGCTCAGTAACACAGAAGTGGAAGCGCCGCTGCCTCCACCACCCTCTGCCTGGGTTTCCTGGGTTCTTCTCCAGGTTCCCTCTTCGTCTGCTGGCCAGGCCAAAACCTTACTGGCCCCATCAGCTCTGTGACTCTATAAGGGCTCTGAACCCCACGCAGCAGCACATTAAAACTGAAGCTGTTATTACCTCCCAGCCATCCATCACGTCTCCTTGCTTTAGCAGGCCAGGCTGAAAACCCACAACCACCCAGTCTCTTCTTCGGGAGCCGTTCCCCGTCCCCTCGGGGCAGCACTGTGGGAGGAGCAGGGCAGACAGCGCTGAGGGAGCTGCATCACCCATCCCATTTTATCTGTTGCTGGCAGGATTGAAGATGCTTTTCTGCCCAGATTGCTTTAAAACTCATTGGTGCAGGGTGGCAGAACATGGCATCAACTCCTCACATATGTGAAAATTGTCTTGTGGGTTCCCACAATACTTTAAGCCCTTTTCCATGGTGGGTTTATGCTCCTCCTCAGCGTTTCCTGATGCACAGCTGCCTCCCCATCCCATACGAAGCCCAGTGTAACCCGTTCCAGTCGGCCGACTCTCCCACATCATTAGTGAACAGAGGGGGGCCATCCATACAGGAACAAGAACTGCAGCCATAGATGTCCTCATGTTAAGCACGATGGCATCTGGCATGAGATTTCATACGTTGTAACTTGCTTTTCATTTTGTTTGCAGCTCTACAGTGTTACCACTTGCCTGAACTGTCCCACACGTGTCCAGTCATAAACTCTGAGTAGCATTTGGAGAATCTGGACATGTTGTCCGGCGATACCTGGCAAACTGCTTGGAGCAGCAGAAGTTGCTCTGACCTACCTGCAGAGGTGAAGAAACACTGGGCAGGCACACTCTGCCTGCGCTGCTCAGCTTACAGGGATGCTTGCAGCAGATCCGATGCTGGCAGGCAGATCAGATGTACAGCACGGGCCCTATGCTGCCTGCACCTACACTTGAGCTACTGCACTTGAAATGCATTCAGGCCACAGCTCGTGCAGCACATCACACGTGCCCTTGTGCTTCTCTCCAGGACCTCCCCGCTGGTCTTATGGCAACCCCTTTTCTCTGCACCTTTGCTCTCTAGAGTTGCTTGTTGCAACACATTGGCCTTGGTCCTTGTGGGCTTTGACAATGTCATCTGTGCAAAGGGTTATGATATTTTTAAGGTACAAACATATGCTGTGCGTTAGGTCACTACTGTTACAGACTCAAACATTTGGTGCAAAATCACATTCACACTTCATTTACCAGATCCCATAGCTCCAGAGAAATCAGGGCCATTTGTTCTTAACCACGCGCATATAACTGAGAACAGCAAAGGAGGGCAGCTAGGAGGGGTTATCTAGGTGTATTTTAAAGCCAGTTTACAGGCAATAAATACAGGTATATTTGTTATACTTGTATCCAGAGGCTGCACAGAGAGAGGCAAGTGTACATCTGCAGACCATAAAACTTTCTAACGTTATTCAAGAAGGACAACACTGAAATTGCTTCCTCTGCCCTTCATGAAGATGTGGTGTAATGAATGACTGAGGAAAGCCACTGCCTTTGCTCAGAGACAACTTACACTTTCTAAGTGGCTCCTGAACAGCTGAAGTCAACCAACTCATGTCAATGAGATCGTAGTCAATAAAGATAATTGTATTTGTTTAGCTCAGGAGACTGGAAGTATAGGGGAACAATGCAATAGCAGAGCTTGCTGGGAACCTGAACGTCTTTTCCAAGGACTGTTCTGACATTTTAGGCAGGGAAAAAATCCTTCTAAATTGGAACCAGGAGACAAAAATTTCAAATTTTACACTACCTAAAATTTCTGGGAAATGTTGACTTGGTACTTAATTTTCTCACGAGTCATGTTTGAGCATTTCATAGAATCACAGAATCATAGAATAGTTTGGTTGGAAGGGACCTTAAAGACCATCTCGTTCCAACCCCCCTGCCATGGGCAGGGACACCTTCCACCAGACCAGGTTGCTCAAAGCCCCATCCAACCTGGCCTTGAACACTTCCAGGGATGGGGCATCCACAACTTCTCTGGGCAACCTTTGCCAGTGCCTCAGCACCCTCACTGTGAAGAATTTCTTCCTAATGTCTAATCTAAATCTTCCTTCTTCCAGTTTAAAGCCATTGCCCCTCGTCCTATCACTACAGGCCCTTGTAAAAAGTCCCTCCCCAGCTTTCTTGTAGGCCCCTTTTAGGTACTGGAAGGCTGGTATAGCTATTTCAACACGACAACGACCTTTGTTTTTCTTTACTTTTGTGGTTAGTTTCATTTACACATATGTCATATGAAATGTAATGTAAATTCCCATAAAACATTTGGTGGGAATCTCTTCTGTCTAAACTTTTTGACCTGTTGCAACTGGTATCTACTTAAGAAATCATCACGTTCCTGAAGGCTGATAGCTTTTATGTGCATAACAGAGTTACACTTACGGCTTTCTGGGTAGTTTATAGTCAGAAATGAATCTTACACTTGTTAAGACTGCAGTTTGGAGGGTCAGATTATTTCTCTGTTGGAGCACATCTGGGAGGGATAGGAAAGACTTATTGGAATACCCTCTGTCCTCTTTAAGTTTTCATCGGTATTAATTTGCAGCTTCCCTGGTCCCTCTTGCTTCCATTTTTTCTCTTTAATGAGCACTGGGGGAACTGGTCTGTTATGAAATAACAGCAAGATGCAGATGGGCAATATCAACTGACAGCATAGCAATATGAATAGGTTTTAGCAAGACTGCAAGAAAAGCTCAAGTTCTACTCCCACTCTTCCCGTGTCTAAAAACCCTATGAAACTTGACAGCACTGTCATTGGGACTAAAAAGTGACTTTGTTGCTGTGAGATGAATAAGGCCAAGCTGTGCATGGGGCTGTCATATCACAATACAGTAAAAATGGCCAAAAAGACCAACAAAAGTATTCCTGCCACACAGTTTGCCAAATCAGGGGGGTCTCCTGGAAGGCCAGCACTGGTTAGGTGCATCAGAAAACATCTCAGCAAAGGTGCTTGCTATGCAGAATTTGCTGTATTTCACATTCAGTTGATTTAAAGTGTTCTTTCTCGCAACATGTAATAATACACTATAAAAATACATTTTATTTTTTTATTTGTATTTTATACAAATAAATACAAATAGATTTGTATGTGTTTGTTTATAGAAGCTAAATTTAGAGCAGTGTTGACAATAATTTCTTGGATTTTACCTTTCATCCCTTTAACTCTAGATTTGTGCATCTGTTGGGATTTCTTTGAGTTTACCTTGAGCTAGCTGCCTAAGATGGGGGTGTGATGCCTCTTGAGATGTTCTCTGCTCTCCCTCCTGGCTTCCAGCAGCTGCTCCAGAGACCTGCCCATGCTGTGCAGACCTCTCTGCAACCTGAGGGTGACCGAAATGGCACTAGACACCTAAACAGCTGAATTTCAGTTTGCAACCCCTTCACTGAGAGAAAAAACGGAGGGAGAGAAGCAGGAGATGCTGACATGGAAATTCAGGTTTCTAGCTGCTGCTGCCCACCTTGCTGCTTTTGCAGACTGGTAGTTGCTGCAGGATGGCTTTGCTTTTTTTTCTCGGATTATGCTTCTGTTAGAGCTGCCTGGCAGGAGCTGCAGCCCTTCTATTTCCAGACCGAGCGTGCTTGTGTGGGGCTGGATTTAGTGAGGCTCCCCATGGGAACAGCTTCTAGGTCTTCTTGGCTCCCTTCCCAGCCTGGTTTCTCTCCGTGCTACGGACATTGAGACCCAGGTGCTGGGGGGTGGGATTATGTGCAGTGCATCCCTGCAACCCAAACAGAGACGGATTTAGGATGTTTAACGGAAGCAAAGACCCTTGTCTCTCCAGCTCACCAGCTGCAGTGTGTTGCCTGGGCTGGAAATGGTGAGCTGGTTGCCCAGGGCCCACTGTTCAGGATGATTCCCCAGTCCTAACCCATCTCCTGCACCTTCCTTTTTTACTTCTCTCTTTCTTCATAGTTGCTACTCAGGATGAAGTTGTATTTTATTAACTTAATTTGGGAAAGCCTAATGCTTTGAAAATACTTGTGTGCCAGAACCGCATGCCTATTTCAGCTTACTTACAGGAGGTAGGTAGCACTGGCTCACACTGAAAGGACTTTCCCAAGATTTTGGGGGCAGAAATGGAGGTGCACAAATCAAAGGACTTGTCAGGCTGGTTTTAACCAATGCTCCCTCTTGTCCCATCTCCTGTGTCCAGCGATGAGGCATCCCAGTGACACTGGTGCTCTTTTCCAAACAGAAAAATGCATCTTACCCTCCTTAGATGGGGATTGTTCTGTGCCCTGAAACCTTAAATTCCTCCTACAACCACATATCATTTCTGTGAACAGTTGAGCCCTCTTCCACATTTTTTGAACCAGGAAAAAAAGAAGAATTATTAGAAGTAAAATATGTTATTAAATGGGAGCTGGCATATGTCAGGCTTATTGATGGGAACTTGCATAAAATGTGATATTACTTCATTCCTACCTTAATTGAAGATATTTTCAGCCTAAGTGATGTGTAACTGCTCAGTGATTTAGCTCTCTTTTATGAATAATTATATTACATGTATTCTTTCTGGATATTTCCATTGATACATAGAATAAGTGTCTCTCAGAATAGCCTGTAAAGGGGTCAGGCAGATCTCACTTTATTGAATCCCTTTGAAAACAGCATTATTTTGCCTTCTTATAGTCGATGGTTAAATTAATAAACACAATGAGAAACCTTTCAAATGAGAGGAACATTCCCTCTGCTGATGATCTAATTCCCTGGACACCCACTTACTAAAGATTTGACAGGAGTAACATGAAGCTACAGCATTCACTACGTGGTTCATTTTTTATCAAACAAGACAGAAGAATGAAGCCTTGTCTGTGTTTGAAAGCTGTATCGTGTTTCTGCCATTTCTTTAGGCATCCTTACAGAAACCTTTCAGTTCTCCCTTTCTCATCTTCTGCAGGCATTTAATGTATTAGCAACAGCTTTTCAGTGATTAACAAAATTATGGTGATTTTTGCATGAAGCATAGGAAGAGCCTCATTCTTACCTATATACTCATGAAATAACCAATTTCAAACTGAAACAGATGAAAACAGAAATAATTATAAACACTTCAGCAAATAAAGAAATCTTCAAGAGCTATACTTAATATTAAACACCACAGAGAAAATTTCCCAGGCAACAGGCCAAGCTGAGATTAACTGGATCTTTTTTAAGAGGCACTTGTAATGTAAATTTAAAACCAAACAGTAAAAAAACACTTTGACAAACCTTTACATTATTGCCACAATCTGCATCTACACCAAATAAAATAATAGACAGAAAGGCTGCCAGCATCCAAGCCAGGAGCATGCAAATGCCCTATTCTGCAGCTCGCTGATAGCAGCTGGAGAGCTGAATTTAAAAGCACCACTTCAAAGCTTTTCTAGGAAATACTTGAACACTTCATGATTTTAAAGTTCCATGATAGCTGTAATGCCAAATTGTTGTTTAAATTAATTTATTTAACTAATGATCAACACATGTGTCTGGAAGATGCTTCGCTGTGCCTGTGTGTTTGTGGCTCTGCTACGGTCATGACTAAAACAAGAAATGTGGTGGGGCACGGGGCTTGTCCCAGGGCATCAGGGCAACCTGGGTAGGCAGTTGGCTCTGGGTGAGGTGAAAAGTCCCCCTTTCAGACCACAGAGTTACTTTGATATCATTTATTTGGTGACAACTGGGTCTGCTTCCAGAGCAAACTAGGAAGGCATCTTTCTTCAAAATGCAAAAAAAGACCCAGACTTGCCTACAGCAAAGAAGAAATGGCTTCTGCTTAAGGTATTGCTGGGCGATTTTGGTGTTTCAGTGCCAGCTAAGTTGGCTCTCTGTCAGCTTGAGGGAGAGAAGACAGGGAGGTCAACCAGCAACGCCAGGATGGGACAAGTATGGGAGCTCCCACCTCCGTGCCCAAGGTGTGGGGCAGAAGGAGCTCCCGGCAGAGCTGGAACTGGTGGTGGAGATCCCGGGGGGAGGCATCGCAGCAGGGAACCCCGCTTGGGCAAGGGGTATGAGGGTGTGTGTGGGGAGGGTTATCCAACAGATAAAGATCCACAGTAACTTCCACAGCTTGCTCTAGCAAATTGCCTCTTGCACAGTTTTGAGGTCGTTTCTCCTCCCACGGCAGTTATACCATTGCTTCCCTTTTCCCACCCTCTGTTTCTGGTTATTTAGATGAAAAAGTCTGCAGCATGTGGGCTGTGCCTCTGTAGGTGAACCCAGCGGGCTTAACACAGCTTTGCTCTGAAGTCAGCTAGCTCCTGTTTGAAGTGAGAAATAGTAATTTGAGGAAGGAGATAAGCTGAGTAAGAGAAAGAAATCAATCCCAACCTCTAGTCTCACAGTGCAGAACCCCCCTCCTTTGAAACTGCAGTTGTGTTTTCTCAATGTACTGATGTCATCAGTGAGGACATACAAAATTTATGAGGATTCTTGATGGAGAAGTGAGGGGAATGTGTCAGAAGCCTTCACACTCAGAAAAGGTGGGAGAAAGATGTATAGGAAATGATAATTCACAATTTCTCAGAGTGCTAAGAGGCACCTCTCAAAATGATGGGTCAGCCCACATAAAACAAAAAGCAATGCTGTTCTACACTACCTGTAATTGAAGTGTGGCCTTCATTGCCATGGTATGCATATTTTTGTTACATGAGGTGAAGGTCATCATGTCCTCCTCTTCCTTCTGCTCACTTCCCATGTCCTAAGGGAACTCCATTTGCACCACCTCTAGACATCCACACTACATTTGGCATGACTTACCACCTTTGCTTATCATCTCTTCTGGTGACATTGCCAGCCCTTCTATGGGTCAAGCTCAAAGTATGTTGAAGGGTTACTGCAAAGATGGTCATAGTGCCAAAGGCAAAATAGTACTTGCCTTGTGGATAAATAGGAATTTTCATCTGCCAGGTCTCTGAATTAAAACATGTGGCCTCAAAAGACCGTAAGTCATGTTGGTGAAAAAATTCTCTACAAAAGTGCTGCAGGGAAAAAAGTTTGAGAGCCCTGCATCATGAAAAGGGGAAAGAGAAATTCCAACCAGCCTGGTCTTGTACGGGGATTAATCCTTCTTTATAAATTAGCCTCTTTGTACCTATGAAACATGTTTGATCAGATTCCAAATCATGGCAGTGATTTGTGCCAAGCGGGAAGCTCAAGAGTAGAGGAATGTCTGATATTTAAATATTTTACCAGTCCTTCATCTGGGTTAATATTTTATTAGCAGCAAATACGCCTCTTTGCCAAGGAGCCTACAACTACTGGTGAGACAGGGATGGCCTTGCACAAAGGTAGTATGAAAGACGAGTTGAAGGAAACATTGATCGCACTCATTTCTTCTTTCCTACGGATGCACTGAATGCATCCACATTGATGGGTGTTTGCATTCTCTGTGCCTTGACTTGCGAGTCTGAACCACACGATTCAGCTTTTTCCTGATTCAGCTTTTTTTTTTTCTTTCTGCAGGAGATACCCATCTCTGCATAGCTGCATCATCCTAACCGTACCAGGCCGCTGGGTCCATGCCTGGTCAGGATGGTGCTGGCGAGGGAGCTGGCAGGTCAGTAGGACGGAGAGGTTTGCAACACCAGCAAGCAAGCACTGTCAAGCCTAGCTCTGACAAAGTGGTTGCTGGTGGGACAGGGATGCCCATGATTTGTCCTCCTGTATTCACCACCAAATGTTTCATGGCAAAGGGTTATGGGCCTCTCCTCCTGTAGGGAACACAAGAGGCACATGACCAGGTCTCTGACAAGATCAGGCGTGGATATAGTAGGGCAACCAGCAAGTCCCTTGACCAGAGCAGGTATGGGTAAGCACCATTATTTGAGGAGATTCTGCTTTTTTCTGTGGCTTAAGGCTGTGAAGATGAAGCCAAACTTTCAGTTAGTTTCTTGGAAGGATTATGCATTCAGAGGTGTGAAACAGGGTGGGGGTGCTGCCTCTATAGCCACCCAAATACCCACAAAGCAGATGTTGTATATATGACTGCAGGAGTCCATGCCCTGCACAGCCTGGGACATCTCCACTTCTGGAAAAGTAGGATGTTCTTGGCTCGCCAGGCACTCTTAATACAATTTCATCTTGGGATGTCTCCTCTCTTCTTTGTTCACTTGGCTTTCTTCCATTTAAAGGAAAGCAACTCCTTGAGTGAAGAATAGGATCTCGGAAGATGGTTAGCTCAGTGCTCAGAGTGCAACGTCCAGAGCAGGATGCGGGAGTAGACGCCCTTCTGTGCTGCAACCTGATCTAGCCATGAGCAACCACCTTCAATATAGAAAATGTAGATAATTATTTTTAAAAAAAACAAGACAGTTTCTCTGGCCAGCTGCCTCTGAAGAGTGTATCAGTAAAATGGCAGCATAGGGGTGAGTTGGCAGGCTGGGCATATGGGGGGCTACAATGATAATGTAAATCATCCACACAAAAAACTGGTATATATTAAAGTAAGTGACTTGTATATTAAAGTAAAACTTGTGGGGAATTTGCCTGATTGTGTGATGCTACCAATTCCTGAAAATAATTTTCTTGTATTTTTACGCATATCTAGCTAGTCAGTAACACCTAGTCTTGCTGGTTGGCCAGCTCATAGTGGAATATTTATTCTACCAGAAATACTAAAATTATTTTCTTCCAGTATCTCAGTTGAGGAATACACAGAAGAATACCTGGAATTTGAATGAAATTTAGTATTTGTAGAGATTGTGCTAGTGACTAGGAGCACCCTGCTTTAGCTCCTTCTTCCATTCTTTCATACTGTATGTCCTACCAAATTAATTAAAAAATTGCGGAGCCCTCCAGTGGCTAAAATTATAGAGCCTAAATTACCAGTGTGTTAAAGAGGTACCCAAACACTTGATGGTGTCTTCAGACTTCACAAAAATCCATACAATTTTAATACAGAACTTTACAAAATGTAACCTTTTTACTGAAAACACAATTTTTAAAAGGTCAATTCAGTTAAGTACACGTGGAGGTACCTGAGGAATAATTTCCCTAAAAGTTATTTTTAGAAACCTCCCACTCCCAAATGCAACATATAAAATATCAACCTCAAGTTCTTAGACATCTCCTTTTAAATGTAAACTCCAGGA
The DNA here is from genome assembly GCF_000690535.1 of Cariama cristata. Lineage (NCBI taxonomy): Eukaryota > Metazoa > Chordata > Aves > Cariamiformes > Cariamidae > Cariama > Cariama cristata. The sequence goes on along the minus strand of NW_009628301.1, from coordinate 29,729 downwards.
ATCTGGGAATGTCCTGCATATGGTAATAAAATTGTTCTCCTACTCCTCAGACTGGTACTTGGTATTCTGTTTCGCATTCCAAAAAAATCCAACCTCTGTGTATGTGGGAAATCAGACTCTTGACTCTTTGACAATCTCTATATTGATTCTTTGAAAGCCTATATATTTCAGATTTATCCAGAAATTATGCCGATGAAGGTTTCCATCAAAAGAAGGGAGAAAAGTACGCAAACCTAAACCCATGTTTGCAGCCCAGAGCTGTAGCTTACTGAGGTGAACAAAAAGCGTTGAGGGACTCTTGCTCTGGATCCTCCTTGATCTCACTTCTAAAATGCTCATTGCTTTCCATGAGAGGAGATTTGGACTAAAAATCTGTGGGGAGGTGTTGTGAAGAAAAACTAAAATTTTTTTCCTTAAGATAATGACTATATCCTACTACATGCTTCATATTTCTGTTAGATCATGGAATTAAGCACAGAGGGAAAATAAGTGATATTTTTATAAATGAGGACATTTGAGACCATTTAATCTGTGCCTCATTCCAACAAACTGGAAACCCAATGCAAAGCCCATTTAAGTCGATAGCTTTTGGCTCGCGCTAGTGGAGAAGGATAAGTGGATCAAAGTAAGAAAAATGCTAAATCTCCCTTTGAGCCAGGAGACCATCCTTGCGCAAGAAGCGACTGCCAGGCTGCTGGCCAGCTTTGCCATCAAGTGGGGTGGAGATGCCCAGTCTAAAGCCTGAGCTCCCGGTCATCTATGGCTTGTTGTCACCTTCAGACCAGCCATGAGACAGAGCCAGCCCGGTCACTAGTATAGGAAAAACCTCCTGCGCTCTAATTAGCTGTGAAGTGACGTAGATGCCTTGAAAGATTTCCCGATACTTTTTTTTCCCCTCCTCTCAAACACTGCAACAGGTTTCTGTTGTCATGCGTACTGCTCCACAGCCCACAGGTGATCACAGTGCTCAGTAGGCAGCCTGAGACGATACCCCATCTCCCAGAGCCCACAAGGTGGGACGTGCACCATCCTCCATCGCACAGGCTTATCTCCTGGTACACATCACTGACCCTGGCAGTGCTGGGCTGCAGGGAATCATAGCCACTGTAAGAAAGTTGGAGCATCATCAGCTTCAACCTGATGGAAACATCCTGCTTCCCATGTATGACGACAGTCAACTTCTCCTATGCTGCACCGCGGGAGAGCCCACAAGGTGGGACGTGCACCATCCTCCATCGCACAGGCTTATCTCCTGGTACACATCACTGACCCTGGCAGTGCTGGGCTGCAGGGAATCATAGCCACTGTAAGAAAGTTGGAGCATCATCAGCTTCAACCTGATGGAAACATCCTGCTTCCCATGTATGACGACAGTCAACTTCTCCTATGCTGCACCGCGGGCGTCGGCTTTTTTTTTCGCCGGTGAAGAGCAGTCTCAAAGGCTCTCTCCTGAGGGCCATCGCTGCACAAGTCCAGCAGCTCTTCCCCAAAGAAAATGAAATGCACAGCACAGCCTTCGATCATCTGCAAAAGCACAAAAATAGCATGGGGGTGCCTACAAGTTGAAAGCGGTCTGTGTCAAGAGCTGTCAAAAGCTGTGGTTGCCACAGGGATAATTGGTTTGTGCCAGCTGTAGTTGATGGGTACCAAGCTGATGAAAGGAGACAGGATAATATGCCTTCTGTTGTTTAATTAAGGATTTTCTAAATCTGCATAAACTCTGCATAACGCTCTGGATGCTGAAAACCACCCGAACGCACCCTGATATCTGTAGCAATGAGAGAATGCTGGGGAAACAGGGTTCCTCTCAAAATATGTGTGCATCTATGAAAAGCACCCCCTGCGCAAGAAAAGGCCGTTTGGCGATGCTCTTGCCCTTTATTTGCCACCGAACTGCTCCCTGCAGATTAATGCTTGTCAGAATCTTCCCTTATCGCAGGGGCTGCAATCTTTACTTAATACCCTGAGGGAGGGACATCTTGGGTTATTTTGCACAGCACAAGTGATTGAAATACGACAGCAAACCATTAACATGATCCCAAAAGTACTGGCTCACAGCCCAATATCTTTTCTACAGTCATTTCAAAGAAGGTGATTAATAGCACGTCAGAGAGCTGCTCTGTATACCGAACACTACTTGAAGGACTGTAAATAGATAAAACCGAACAATCAACAACCATATACCGAAATAAGGACAGGTACCCGAAGGGTGCTGGGAATCTCAGTTGTTGAATTCTACTTTTATTGTTGTCAATGGTAGGTATCAAAGGCGGATGAATAGCTCTCAAATTAAATTTGCAGGTAATCTCATAGTAGGAGGCAAAGACTCTATCATGCAGGCAGTAGCTTACCTGGAGGATATAGTAATAAAATCCAACCTGGACCACACAAGCTAATACACCCAGAAGAAATGAAGTAACATGTGTAGCTCTTTGCTGGAGCTGGAGGTGTTTGGAAAGCAGCAATGTTGGAAAACTGCTGGGGGGAATGATGTGGGGTAAAGCCAGAAAACCGGCTGTAAGCTCGCAGTGTGGCACGGCATTAAGGCTGGGCAGTTTGTAAGAGCAAGGCTCACGGTCGCATATCTGGGCAAGATGAGAAGGGTGATGTTCATCTTACAGGGGAAAAAAAAAAGACCATTGCTATGCCATCAAATATTAAACTTGTGAAGAAGGGGCCAGTGATCTCAGGGTGAAGGGTTTCTCTCTCACACACCTCTCTCTCCGAGTTCTCCTCCTGCTCCCAGCCTACCCAATTTTGCAGGGAAGGGACCAGCTCCTGGGGTCAACTCCCTCCCAGGAGGAGCAGTGGTGGCACAAGTGTCCTCCCCAGCGAGGGTCCCCAGGGAACCCACTCCTGCTGGGGGGCTGGCAAGTGCCCTGCAGCCCAGCTGTGCTCTGGTCCTCAGCCGCAGAAGTGATGGGCATCCTCAGAAGAGGTGACAGGAAGGGGAATGCGAGTGCAGCATCCCCTGCCCATCCCTGGCTAAAGCAGAGCAGCTGGGGAAGAGGAGGAGGAGGAGGAGGAGGAGTGGGGCAGAGGAAGCAGGGCAGGCCTGCTCTGACTAGTGCTGGACACAAAGCTGGTCTTGCAGCTACGGAGATAGTGCTAGCACCTCATAACTGTGGCATCACTCGGCAGAGGGCACATCTGTCCTCATCACAAATATAAGAGGAGGGGAAAAGATTCAGAGATGGGTAATCAGGATCTTCAGGGGTGTGGAATCGCTTTTACACCAGGAGCAGTCACAGAGACCAGGACTCTCCAGCCCAGGAAAGGATGTGTCCAAGGACAGATGTGCTAGAGGTCCACCAGTCATCATGGGAAGGTGGGTAGGGAATGACTGTTCGTTGTCACACCCGAGCTTGGTGTCCCACCAAGAGGGACACCAGAGGGTGGCCAAGGCGGAACTGGCAAAAGGACATGGTTCTTCACAGAGGTGGGGTGAAATATTCACATTGGATCAAAAACAACTGGGTGAATTCACAACCATCCACTGTAGGCTTTTAAATACCAGAATAACCCTTCTGGATCAGGAGCTGCAGATTTTCAAAGGCTGGAAGAAATTCTGGAAAATCAGGCCTAACCTGTTCTGGTACTCTTGCTTATGTGTCCGCTATGACCGTGGTCAGAGGCTCGATACTGGGCAAATAGTCTGACTCAGTATGGCCACCATCGTCTCTGATGAAGTATGTATGTCGCAGGTTTCCCTGTACATTTTTTCTTGCCGCAGTCCCTCTTGCCATGGCACCAGAGCTGCACCAGGACACTCCTGGCACCTGGTTTCTCTCTGCTTTTATTAGAACAGCTGGTCATGATCAAGCTACATGTTTCCGTGCCTCCAGTGACCATTTCTTCCAGTGGTCACTATTTTCTCCAAGGCAAGGCAGGCAATAACAAAGGGAAATCTGAGTATCTAAACTGTAGAAAAAAGAGTTTTTCTAAAGATTTTGGCACTTACTTCTTCCTTCGGGTAAGAAGTTTTCCTCAAAAGTGATTTTTAGTTTCCTCTGCTGAAGTCTCTTGCTCTGAAAACCACTTTCTGATCTGGTTGGTGGTACCTCTGGCTGTAGTTCCCACAGTTCCAGCCTTGGCTGGGGCAAAGCAAGCCACAGCTGGACTACTTTGCAGGGCTTTCTCTACAACTTCCCGGTGAGGAGTTGCTTCAGGTCCTAGACACTCCTCCAGCTAAAAGTAATGGCCCTTGCCGAAGCCCATCTTGTACCAACTCAAAAAAAAAAAACCAGCCCCAAACCAAACATACGCTGTTTGACTGCCCACTGCTACTGAGTCGGGGTATCAGGTGATGACCACTCTCCTCTCCCAGGTGCATTGGGGTTGGATCGCAGGTGGAACTGGCATTGGCAGCTCCCCAGGGTATGCACTGCACGTTCAGCTTCTCCATTTCTGCCCTAAGTTACACTCCAGCTGCTTTTGAAGATGGTAAAAATAATCAAAAATAGATTAAACTGCACATTTCCTTCAGGCATCGGGTCTGCTTACATGTAATGACTGTTTATGAACTGAGGAAGGCATCCCAAAATTACAGAAACACTTTGGTAAACCTCAACCTAGATTTTTTTTGTATCTGCAAGCTCTGTGATACCAATTTTATTGTGCTTAGAGGATAAATTTAAATCACTAGCACAGTTTTGGATGGGTTTGCTTTTATCCCATTTGGAAACAGGGGGCTAGTCCCCCCTTACACTACTATTTCTTAATGATGTGCTTTTGTCAGTGAAGATGAGTTGGTAAAGACATGAGGATTACATTTAAATTCAGCTGTATTTGTAGTTTAAACATGCAGGAAATGAGATGAGGAGAGGAAGAGCTTATGCTAATCCAAACAAATGGGAGAGCTAGGAACATTTTCAGATGGTTTATTTGAAATCACATTAAATTCTGTTTGCAACCTGATGCATCTGTGAAACTGGGGCTGCCAAAATACGTTCACCTGTTGTAATACAACCACTCCTGGGCTTTTAATGAACATGCACAGCCACAGGGATGCTTAAATCATGTGCTGCATATGCAAAGCACAATAGAATTTATTAAATAACTAATCCACAAAGCCCATCTTTTAACTCATTTGGGTGGGTAAATGAAGGCAGAAAGACAGAAGTGACCAGCTTGTGGCCCCACAGCAAACCTGACAGAGCTGGGACAACAGTGCAGGAACTGGCATTACCCTCCCAAGCCCTAATTGTCCTCCCAGGGCTGCGGTGAGCCTGTACCTTGGCGTCCCGAATGAGTGATTCAGCATCGTCAGCAGTGTGCCTCCCAGCTCCAAAGGCGAGACTACTTTGCAGAGGAAAACAACGCTGCCTGGGCAGCTATTAATCACTTCTCTCTTCTTTGAAAGGCAGTGTCAGTCCTGCTTCACACCACTCAAAATCTGCTCACGTGCCCCTTTGGCTTGGCTATTTTTGGGAGGTGATGCTGGCTCCCTGTGTCAAGTGCTCCATCAGCCCTAGTCATACCCCGTCCCAGCTGAGTGGGACAGTTGGTCTCGAAGCTGTCGAGGAAATGAAAGACACAGAGCTCCTCCTCCCTGAGCCAAAGATTTGACTTTTCTAGTTGCGAGGCTGGCCAGAGCAGTGTTTCTGCAAGTGGAATTGTCTAGTTTGTGCTAATTTGATCCTTTGTGCCCAAGGCAAAGAAAACAGATAGAACAGGGGTACTAGAAGAAAACATCCTGCTAGGGATTAGTGGGATGCCCCTCTTTGAATGGGGAGCTGCTCCCATTCAGACTCTGCAGACGTTGCCCAGATCTACAGAAAGAGGACACTACCCTACACGTATGAACCTTCTCAGGTGGCCTCATGAGCATTTCGGGGAAGAATCAGAGAGGGCAGCTCACTGGCTTGCTCATGGATGGTTTTCACTGCTCCTTGGTAAGCCACCCCAACATGAGACACCAAAATGACACTGTGCACATCTCCTTCATGCAGCCATTCAAAACTCTGCATGCAAAGTCGATTTTCTGAACAGAAAGTCTTATGGGCTTTTTCCTAGGAAATCATCCTCTCCATCAACATATGTGTTAAACTGATTGTTTCCCTAACAAATAAACACGCCTTTAGGATTTTTTGGAAGCTTTTTATCCACTTTTGTTTCTATTCCTCCCTCCTACTCTTTTAAAAGAGGCCTGTTGGCCTACATTTGCAATGCTGAAAAAGGTGTAACGACATTTCCAAAATTCAATATTTTTGTTGAAACCATCTTCAGAAAATAATTTTTAATGAAACACATTTACTATTTCTCATCTCTGTGCGATCTGTCTGATTTCCTAACTCCTCAAAATGACAAAAAACATTTGTCTGTTCAGAGATGCTGGCCCAAAGCCCATCACACCCACAGGCTGTAGTTTTATGGTATGAAATGTTTGCCTAATTTTCCATACCATGGAATTATAACCTTATTTTAACTAAGAAAAAAAATCTGTTACATAAGCAATCCCACCAGAACATGGAATTAAAGGACAAATCCAATCTAGGCAACTCAGAGGAGTGGACATGTATTTATTCTCTAAGATTACCTCTTAGCAAGTGCTAAGATACCACAGGGAGAGGTGCTGTTATAAAAAGAAAACACAGATTGCTGGAGCTAAAGCTGAACTGCTCCAAAGAATACCAGAAAATACTTCTGCCTCTGTTTTCTAGCACTCACTCTCATACAAGTGTAGCAGGTACCCTGCACAACATGGATAAAAAAAAAAAAAGCCCATAATACCTAATTTTGCAAGAAGTAAAACAGTTCAGGTAGATGTTAAATGACCTAAACTCCTGATTTCAGTGAAATCTAAAAGTGCCTTGCTATGCCACCGTGCAAGGCAGAAGAAGGAGGAGGATGTGCTCACTGCATTCAACAAGGAGCTCTGCACATGCCAGTTTTCTTCTGCTACGGATGGGATGAGACACAGGCGGTATTTCTTGGTGAGTTGTGGGTATTTCTGCGAATCACATTCGTGACGTTGCAGCAATTCCAAAAGATAACACGACATTTTTCTCCCCTTTCTTTTATAAATCACTCATTTGTGTCTTGCAGGCTTAGGAATATAATCATCTCCCAGACACATTGCTCAGTACAACATCATGTTTCTTTCTCACTTTCTCTGGTGACCTAATCTAACAATGTGCCAATACTTTTTGGTTTCACTGTATCTACTTTGTATTTCCTGATACCACAAACTACTCATAAACAATAGATGAACTGTTCCTGTAGCTTTCCTTTCCCCCAAAATTGACGCAGCAGCTTCATCTTGAATATGCCAGTATTTCCCAAACTCGCATTTTTGGGGGTCGTCACGTTCTGTTTCTCAGCATGCCCTGACCTGCCTTGATGATCCTGAGCAGCGCAGGGGCCGGTCTCTTATCACACACCTCCCTTCCCCGGGGACTCGTGGGCCAGGTGCTCCTCCGCCTCTCCCACCAGCAGAGCCCGATCCGAGGGCAACGTCAAACCCCTGCCCAGGAACGTGCTACGACGGCTGGGCGTACGTGACTGCCTTTCTCCAGGAAGGCACAGTCCCCTATTTATGCTGCTCCCCTTTGCATGGGATAAATAAATGTTTATTGAGGGCGAGAAAGAGGACAAGAATGAACTTGCCTCTGTACAGCCACAGCTACAGCTGGCGAGGTTGTGCACGGGGAGGCAGAATCTGAGATGTGCTCCAGGGGAAGGGCTTGGAGCACAGCTTGTCCCCTGTTCCCAGAGAAACGCCATGACCACACTGTCCCTGGGTTGCCCGTGATCTCTTCCTCTCTTCCACTTGGTGTTTGGCAATGCCATGAAAAGAAGAATAGCTTCTCCAGAAGCGTGAATGCCCCAAGTCCCATCTCTCCGTGTATTACAGCCTGAGGAGGTGGGAGATGCTGACCTAAGTTGTCTTGAGCAGAGAACAGCCTTTTGCCACCTTTCTGCATGAGCTGGCTACTGACATATTCATAACACCAAAATACTTCAAAAATACCAAAGGCAGGAAAATACAAGGATTTGAGGCATCCATCTCCACAAGAGAGTAAAGACCTGCAAATTTTTAAGAGAGCAGTGGCTCCAGGGGCTCTGCCTTGAGACGAGCATGGCTTAAGGCACACTCTATCCTAAATGTTTTCTTTGGGCTACTTTGCAAGCCCTGCTGTTCACACACTGACTCCTCCGGCACCCTGCAGCTCCAGCACGGGTCACCAAGTTAACCTGGGTACTGCCCTGCCTTGGGCTTCTTAAATGTGAATGAGCACAGCTGCCACTCACAGCGGATCCTAAAATAGAGAAGAGCAGCTGACCACACAGGGATATGTGAAACAAGCCCCCGAGAAGGCGAGCACTGGTCATATGGGCAGCCAACGCAGACGGGATGCTGCCCGGTTTCGGTCTACCCACACTTGCTGTTTTCCAGCCTGTGGTGAGCACGGCTGCAAGTGGGCCGAGCCCATGAGCCATACAATAGGATGGAGCCTGCTCAAGAGGGAGATACCACTATCTTGGAACTTTTCACCCCTGGACAGCCAGCCACAGATGGATGCTTGGCCAGCAAGATGCCAGTGGGGTGTTGCTTGCCAGAAGAGGAAGGCCATGCAGCATGGCCAGCCTGGAGTGAAGATAGGCCCTTGGCAAGGGGAGGCAGGCTAATGAGAGGAGCAGATCCAATTGAGCAGATCTAGTGTGCACCACCGAGCACACAAGCACTGCAAGGGCAGGCACCTGTGTTCAACGAGAGCCTTACGTGGCAGCTAGCCCAAGGGCTCCTCTCTCTGCTGAGTTGGTGCTTCTCTTTGCTCATGAACGGCTTCCTCCATAAACACCTACCAAGAATATACACAGCAGGTAACCAACTAACTCCTGAGGACACGTGAATCAACTTTTAGAAATGGCAGCAACTTCTTTCACCTGTTTCTTTCATCTGTTAGAGCAGCTGAACCCAATTAGCTATGCTGCCATTTTAAACCACTGATTAACTTCAACAAAGTCCGTACTTTTGTCATCTCAGGTTTGCAGGCAGAAGTAGTGTTGTTACTTAGATCAACCGGTATAGTCTGAAAAGTAGCCAAGGTTTAGGATATAGTTTCTTTTTTAGATCTGGAGTGGAAGGAGCGTAACTAACACATTTCTTTCGCAATGCAAGTGAATCAAAGTGATTTCTTCTCTTGTTTCAACAAAATTTCGTAATTTTTGCACCTGATTTTCACATCAGGCACATATCAGAAAAAACCCACAATGTTTTCAGTTTTCATTACTAATGGAATAAACACAGTCAAAAGAAGCATTCAAAACCAAAAGTCATTTTGCCATGAATATTATGTATTTGTGACAAAAAATACATGTTCCAGACTGGAATCAGTTAATGGAAACTCCTTATTCAAAGAATATACACTCACAGTCGTATTCAAAACCCACTGAAATCAGCGGCTATATCTCAATAAGATCCAAATGACCTTTGAACAGGTTCCTTTTAAAAACTAAAGAAAAACACAGAGCTGATACCGTGAAGCTTCCCCTTCATTAGCTCTATTAGCAATAACGATTGCAAACACTTAACTCCTTTAAAGGCCCTTCTTCATTGGCTCTTGCAATGAGGAAAGCAAAAGTGACTGTGAATACCTACTCTACACCTTGAAAGTTCGAAAGGGACGTGGTACCAGATACTCCAGGTTGCACTGTAAGGGCTCCAGCAGCTCTGGAAGAGATATCAGAAATGCAATTGATTCTCACCCACTGCTGTAAATTCATTGTTTCTCTCCTGTCAGTCACTGTCAGGGGTAGTGTAGGAGAATGGCTGAGAAGCAGATGGCTCCATCTAATAAATTTTGCAGGTTCATTTTTAAACAAGTGAGGCAGTCAGCACTGACGATACTACGTAAAAACCCTTCTGCCTGTCCTAATGTCAGCAGCAGCACTGAAAATGTGCTGTGTGTCCCCGCTGGCTGGTAGGTCGGTCAGGTAGGCAAGGCCAGCTCCTGCCGGGACACAAATTTCTCAATTCCCACAACGGCAGCGCAAGTTTCTCCCTCGCTAGCAAACATCTCCTGGGGGTGGGGAGCCAAGGAGAAACCTGGTGGATGGGAAAAAATAAGACTATATTCTTCTTCAAACCATCAGCTTGCACCTTCTTTGATGCTCACTGATACAACAGTGTGTAGGACTGTCAAGTCCTTGTTAGTATGCATAAGCAACGAGGACTAATTGGTAGATGGTGCTGCTGGTGGTTTTGCTATTCTCGGTGGGACTCTCTTTTTCACTTCCTGACATCTCCGGCAGCTATTCTCAGCACTAGGTCGGGCAGACCCAAGCAAAATGCTGAATATGCCTCCAATAGCTTTTCCAAGCAATGCTACTTTATTGTATGTATATACACACATATGCATTATCTAGGTATGCATTATTATTAGACAGACCCACTTTGCAGCTGTGCCAAGCACCTTTTCTCTAAGGAGAGTGCAGTGAATCAATTCCTGTTGTTGGCAGAATCCACGGGGGGGGCGGGGGGGGGAATCTATCTTCATGAATTCCTGTAAGTGAAATATTTAACATATTCTGGAGACAAAAGTTGGTTTTCTCACATTTCTCCCATTTTGTGAAGAAAGTAGTAGGGCATGTATATTCATGAGTATATGAAATTGATGGGGAATAATTATGCTATTCCGGGTGGTAGTAAAAATGGTTACATTTTAGTCACTTTTAGCCTGAGAACTGCTGTGGATATAGTCACTCAGATGTTTAGAAAATAGATTCCAGAAGGATAGAGGATTCCTGAAGTTTCTGTGTGTCAGAATTGTCTCCCCTTTTAGGAGGTCTGCAGACAGTGCACTCGATTTTCTATGTACTTTTTGATATTTTATATTTTACATAGAATATACTATGTGTATTATAGATAGTATATATAATTACAGAATACCTTTTACATACATATAATATTTCATATTTTTTGTTAAAACACACAGTGAAGCAGGTAAATTATTGTTACACTTGTTTTGCCTCAGGACAGAAAGTCCCAAAGAGTTCTGCGTTGCACGCTAGTGCAGACAGCGTGTTGCAGGATGCTCGCCAGTATAACAAGGCATCTGTCTTGCAGGACTTCACAGTTATCCATGGGGAGAAGGAAAAATTTCAAAAAACTGCTAACAAAGTTTCAGAGCAAAATCACTTCAAGATTTCTTCTTCAGCTCACATTGCAATTATATGAAAATTTTGAATGATTTTTAAGCAATACTTCCTGACTAAATCTGAAATTTTGTTGGTTTGCTCTCTGCCTATATTCCTGTATAAAAGCAAACCATTCGGCTGAACATTCTTGAAAAGCTATTTTTGGTATGTGTAACTAACCACAACTTGCTAATCTTACATATCAAAACGCAACTCAGCATTTCAAACGTCATTTAAATACCTTCAAACATATAATCACTTCCAGGTTGCAGAATGCTCTCTGTGCAATGCTTAAAGTTTTAAACAGAGAACCTTTGCTGTGAAATCGGCCTTGAACCAAATGGCTCTTCAACACCCGATAAAAGGACACTCTGCTCGAAGACAGAAAGCCCAATTCACTGACAGACAAAGCAAAACTCTTGATACAACTATGGCATCTCCCACTTGCTTAGAGAAGCCCAGGGTAGCGCCAGATGTAATGTCTATAGACATATTTAATGCAAATTATGCACGACTGCAGGAAGATGGTGTTTCTAGAGCACACGTTCACTGCTGGCCTCTGCTTCTCCAGGCTGCACGTAACACGCCTGTTTGAGGAAACATGAAGTATCTATTAAGCATGTGCCTTATACCTTATCATTTGCTTCTGAGTTTTCCTGTTAAAGCTCAAAGGCAGCTGACATCTTCCACCTTTGAACAGGTATGAAATAGGTCGTCATTTTGGGACAGGGAAAGGGAAGAAAAGGAAATCGCCTTTCTCAAACTTCATGTTTGGAACTACTAATATAGTATTAGAGATGTTGTTTTGTGACAGGTACTTTGCTGGTAACTGTCTCCCCACACACACTTTCCTCGGACTGAGGAAGAGAATCTATAACTTCAATGACCAAAAGTGCCTAATATATTCTATATGCCCCAGCACTATGGATTTACAGGTATAAGCACTTCTTTACATAAATCTTCTTTCCTAAGTTAAATATTTCACCATGGACATGAAAATAATGTAGATTCCAAATAACACTTTTAATAAAATAGTGGTAGGATTCAAATCTTGTTGTGTTTGCTTTCTGAAAAAAAATTACTTTAATTTTGTGGAGAGACAAATAAGACACGCTACTGTATAATTCATTTGCTTTCAATATACATCTTACATATTGAGAGTGTATTTTATTATTGGTTACAGAACAAACCTTGGAAACTGGAACATTTCTAGTGGTACCCAAAGCAGAAGGTATTGCGTTTTGTTGTTTCTTTTGTGTATTTTTCCTACAGCAGGTGCTTGGCCTATGAAAATAGGGCAGGGCATGAAAGCAGGCTTGTGAGCCTTCTTCCAGATTCAAAAGATTAGGTCTATTATTGTAATTTCAGCACAGGCAGCACATGCTATTACGCTCACAAAATACAGATATGCCATCCTCGCTCCAGGAGAAATACGCTTCAAGGCCTTGATCGGACTTATGGGTGTGGGTAATTGTATCCTTGCAGGTGTTGCTATTGAAATCAGGGAAACTTCTCTCCTGATGCAGTTTCTAGCAGCTGGAGATGTGCTTTTTGGATTTGGGCCCTTGAGTATTATTTGAAACATGTTGTGATGCATTTACTCATGGTGGGTAACACATTACCCTGCGTGGACTCCCACTGACTTCAAAGAGCCTGCTCACAGCGCAAAGACCCTTTCAGCAGTCAAAACCTGGCCTCAGGCACAATGTATACCATCACAGCAAAAATCCGTTTTGACCTGCGTTTGGGGAAAGCCCTGTGCACCTCTGTGGGTGCCAGCCATCAGTGTGTTTGGTGCTGCTTCCTAGCTATTCTCCATGCAGGAGGGAGGAAAACTAGCATCAACTCTTCTTTTGAGGCTACACGAATCATCAGGAGCACCAGGAACACGTTTCTTACAAGATGCTATGCGCATCGCTCCCACCTCTTAAGGTTGCAGACTTTTGGCTCCCAACCAGTGTGCTGCCCTGCCCCACTTATGAGCTTCAGTTAAGTTATTCCTGTGCTTTGAGTGCATTTTGGGCTCCGAGTGAGATGCCAGGTACAGCGGGCTGAAGCTTCTAGCACAAATAAGATCCTCCCAGCTAAGTTTAGGGGAAACTCCACAATACTCTATTGATTTTTCTTTTCTTCTCAGTACTTAATTCAATTTCTCCTCACTCTAGAAGGATAACAAAATGATAGGATTGCATGTCCTATTTACCAGGATGTCATTCCAAGACAGCGACTGCCTGCTTTTAGAAGGACATTGGATTCCCCTTGACCATTTTGTCCGAACGGGGTACGCGCAGAGAAGCAGGTAAGAATTTCTGTATTAATTTTCGGTGAAATACTGGTGGTCATATGGCTGTCTCACTGCAAAACTTTGAACAGAAAATACCAATGTTGTGTTTACAAGTACAGGGGCTTCATCCTACTGAGATATTTATTAGTCAACTTCTGTCAGAGTATAGAGAGGTACTTTTCACATCAGACACTTTCACATTGAAACCACATGATTGTTCAAAACAAACATAACAGAAACCAACCAAAATCTTCCTTTTGGGGAGGGAAGGGAGGAAAGAGAGGATGAGAATAAGAGCCTCTTATTCCATCTTACTCATCTTGGTGAGGAATAAAAGAGTGCGGTCCCATGCTTAAGACTGAGATATAAATAATTGTCACTTTTTGGCCTCCAGCAAAACAGACCATATGTCTACACTGCAGCCACCACAGGTCGCATGAGCAAACCTGAGTTAGGCTTCAACTCACTGGCTGGATCCTGCTCCCAGGCCTGCCTTGGCAGCAGGGAGATCAGTGCAGATTCACCTCTCCGATCAGCCAGCTCCTTGGGCAGCATCGCTGCGGCACCCATGGTTTCAGTAGTGCCTAAGCCAGCTCACGGCTTTGTCTCTCTGACCCTCACCAAGGTGAAGAAACAGTACAAACAGCAAAAAAAGGGGGGGAAGGAACAGTGAAAATGGTAAAAATCGGTATTCTCCAGAACAAGGGCAGTCACAGCAGTTGCTCTGGGTTAACCAGTGAGCCACAGTTTAGGACTCTGACTCCCTTTGCTACTCAGGGACATCAGTCCACTGGTCCAGGCTTCCCTGCTTCATGTCTCCTTTCCAGGCACGGCAGAACTGGCTGCCCTGCACACTTTCCTCCTGCTAACGCAGTGCAGATCAGATGAAAGCTGAGAGAGAGGGGAAGGATAGCGACAGCAGCGAGGGAGGAGAAAGCAGAGCAAGCAAGGTCTTGGGTGACTCACACTGGGGTTTCAGCACTCGTAGGTGTGGCCACTGGTTACTACTCTTTTATTTGCAGTGTCTGAGGTATAGGAGGCCATGGACCTTCAAGACACATGAGCAAACGACAGTGTCTGAAGGCTGCACCACGCCAGCTTTACCACTGTATCCCTCTATATTTCATTCCACAGGAAGGATCCCTCAGAAGATACCAACGGCAGAATAGCCTGTCCTCGATTTTGCTTCCCCCCGTATCCGTAACGCCCAATTCCTTTAGTTGTCCATCAGTTTCTGTTAGAGTCCATGCCACATTTCTCTCTTTACCAGACAAAGGAAAGTATCAGCGGACTAAATAAGTCATTTTGTCTCTTTGGCACTTCTCCAAATGTTGGCATTTAAGGTCCCAGGCGGCTGTGGCTGTTTCCGGGCGCGCCCCCCCCCCCCAGCCACAGCACGGTCTCCTGGCAGGCTGGTACAGTAATTCCTGCAAACAGGACAAAATAAACACAGTAGAGTATTTCACAGCTATGCGATACACAGTTACAGGCACAACCAGATCAATGGTAGGGTTATCACAACACGGAATTATGGTGCAGTTTGTTACAACAGTCAAAGCCCCAAATGAGACCTCCCATTCCTCCTTCACTCACTTGGCATACTGAGCTCCTGGCTTTGGTGTATGTTTAATTACTAAGGGATGATTCAGGTGGAGTTTAGATCCTGCACTACGCTTTTTTCTCTCCCCACTCCTCAAGTCAGGAAACTAAATACATGAAGAACTCCACAAGAAAATTTGAGTATTATGTTTTTATAAAAGAATTTCCGAAAAGTAACAGGTGACTAATATTACTGATGCAACACAAATATAATAGGCAAATTTCAGCAGTAAATCACAATCATGATACCTATGCCTTACGGTATTAAGTTGTGATGTAAACTTGAGAGCTTGAGAGACCTCTGATCTGTGTTCCATTACAAAGATCCGAAAGCAGTGCCTCATTAAAAGAAGGGGGAAAATGAAATAACACTTGAGTCTTTAAAAAGCTACTGCATTCTGCCACAATAAAGATATGTTCTTATCAGATTTCTGATATAATCATGAGCCTGCAGCACGAGATCTTGACGGTGTGCTACTGTGCTAAAATCCACACTGAAAAGTTTCTGCGGTCTTGTTTTTTCATTATTTTTAAGCAGAGGTTCAAACAAAGGAAAAAATTACTGGGAATGGCCACAACCAGGTGAAATGACACACTTCTTTCTAGGACAACAGTCCAACTGGTTCCAACTGGATATGAGGAAAAACAAATCACCATGAGGAAAATTAGGCATTGCAGCAGGTTGCCCAAGGTTGTTGTGCAATCTCCATCCTTGGAGGTTTTCAAGACACAACTGGATAAAACTCTGAGCAACCGGGTCAGATCTCAGAGCTGACCCTGCTTTGAGCAGGACGTGGGGGTAGCGACATCCTGAGGTGTCTTTTGACCCAAACGTTTTATGTTCTTCTGAGTAGCAGGTGAGAAACCTGCTTTGTGGTTATTTTTTTTAACATGTAGAAAGGGGTTTTCCTTTCTCACTGGGAAAAATGGAACCTTTTGAGCATTTAATGAAAATGGAAGATGCAGGAGTGTCAGCTGCACCCACCTGAGCCTTCTGGCGAGGGTGGTGGCTCAAAAAGTGGGAGACCAGCTCCGCATCTCTGCTACGTGACTCAGAGTAGAAGTTTGCACCCTGCATCACTCCAGATGTGTTGCAAACGGCGCACCATTTGGATCAGTGTTTGCATCAGCTTGCTAGCCATCCTTGATATGTTTGTGGTCACCATTATGTTTTTGGCTCAGGGAGGCAGCACGGTTTGGGGATTAAGTCCTGAGCCACCCCCGAATCCAAAGGCGGTACAGTGCCTGCTGTGTCTTAGCTCAGCCTCAGAGGCTGCTGTCACTCATTTGCGGCCCCTTCTTGTTCACAGGGCAGCTCTCCGAGACTCCACAATAGTCCGAGCAAGGTCATGTTGCCGATTTCCTCGTTTTCCTTGGCACATACCTGGCACGGCCTGATTCTGGAAGGTAAGTATGGGATAACAAGAGATGTCAGCACCCATATTAGTCTCCTCTGCCACCTTAGAGCCAGCATACAGAGACTGCAAGGGAGCCCTGAGAGGGGAGCAGTGTTCTCAGCGTCTCTCTGAGAGCCCATTCAGTGCCTTCGGAGGCTGGCTATCCTGCACAGAGCCAAGAGCTCCCGATGGCTAATCCTGCCCCTAAAACTCTCTCCTTCTGCATCCTTAAGCACAGCATTTCACCTCTCTGTTGCAATTTTTTCATCTGTAAAATTGGGATAATGACATTTTACTAACTCACAGGACTACTGTGAACTTTAATTAAGGCAGGGTTTGCAAAATGCTTTAATGAGGGAAAGTACTAAGAATGAGTAGATTATTTGGTCAAGCTGGCTGATGTGGTACTGCCAGACTTGCCCAAACAACTCAGGATCTGTATGTAACCAATACGGATCGTTATTCTGTATGCCTTCAAAGATAAGCACTGCAGGGGTCTCGGGGTATTGGGCTGGCAGGATTCAGGTTGGGAGTGCCTCTTCCTAAGCAGACTAGTGTCCAGCACTTACATTCACTGCCCACCTTGTTTTCCTTTGTTCTGCAGATAGCAAACAACTTTGATTTACCAAGAGCCACCTTAAAATGAGGTACAAAACCAGATGGTGGGATAGTCTGCAACACCAAAGACTGAATGCAGAAAGTCTTTTCTGACCCTGTTTTTGGGTATAGGGAAAGCCACAGGTACATACACATTACAGGTAGGAAACCGAACAATTTCTGTACTGCAATGGCAGGTATTACAAGGCGACAGTATTGCATTCAAGCACCTTCTCCTTAGTATGTGAGTAGGAGTAACGTTTTGTGATGGAGCTCCTCTGTTTTGCTGTCCCCATGCAGCCACAGGCCCTCCTTTGCCTTGGGTTGTAACTCGCTTAAGGTGGCTGCGGCAGTGTCTGGCAGGGAAGCAAGCGGTGTCTCCGCAAGGGAGCTTCAGGGAGATGGAAGGGATTGCCCTGCCTGCTGTCTCCAGCCCTTCACATGTTCTCAGACTTCATGTCGCTATTTTTCCTATGCTGGGAAGCCAGCCAGCAAGGCTTTGGGCATCTGGTAGTACTCAGCAGAGGGGTGACTATCACACAAACCTATTCAAATACAGTGTCTCACAGGTGTAAGTCCGTCCGGACACTGCCTTTCACTTTGCATCTTAGAGCAGGCAGCAGGTGATAACACTGTCATACTCACATCTTTCTTCTAGTTTCTTTTCTACTGTTTGGGCCAGGAAAGAATTAACTTCTGTGAGCTACACTGAACAATCGAGTAAGTGGACAGAGAAAGGCATCCCCACAAGCAGCAGGAGTGGGACCAGCACTTCAAATCCGACGGCCAAAGGTAATTCAGGGCCAAGCTGAGGCTCTGGTCCCTCAGACCGCTGGAGGCAGGCGGTCACAGGGACACCGCAGGGACCTTTCACGATCCTTATTCTACACCTACAGAGGTGTAGGTGCCCCTGCAGCCTTGCCCAGGGACGGCGGCCCTGCCCCACTCCCTCCCTGCTCGCTCGCTGCCTGCTTGCATCCTCCAGGAGCACGAGAAAGGACCGGTCCCTCCAGTTCATTCATCTGGAGCAGTGATGAGGCCTGGGACTCCATATTCTTCTCTGAGGAAGATTTAATCCGTCTGGCTCTTAATACCACCCCGTTGCTCTTTGATCAAGGATTATTTAAGCTATTACTGAAATATTGTGCTCAGACTTCTATTACGGCTGGTATTCACAGAAACAATACTCCTCTCTAGCTGAGCAAATAATGTCGAGCTGTTTGTTTTAGACAGAATTCCACATATTCACTTTAAGTTACTTTCACACTGCTGGTCAGGAACAATGATACTTGTCCAGGGCTACAAATAATTACTGGAAATCATATTTTGGTGACATTTCCAGCAAGCTTCTACAGTGAAAATCCGTTTGCAGCATTTCCAGTTCCTAGGCATTTCTTTAGGAATCAGACATCGGACTGGCTTTGGGGTTTTGTATTCTGACAAGTGCCAGACTTCCTCACTGTGTTTCCATTCTTTAAATTTTAACCATGTTTGCAAAATGTCAGACATCTAAATCAGTTTTTCTTTTGTCAGATATGAAAGATTATTGTCTGGAAAGATCCACAGCCACTAATCTAGCTAAATCCATGCTGATTGTTTGCTGGTCCTACTATAGACACTTTGGCTCCCAGGTATTCTCAAGATTAAGCATTAGCACAGTATCTTCTTTTCATTTTTCGGCAAGATTGTTCAGAGCAGCGGATACAGAGTCAGAGCAATGACCACAGAGCAAGACTAATGATTTTATATGTTTGATGTTGCTGTTCAGTTTAGATACCTGACACGGTATACATGGACATGCGTTTTCAAAGGAGAGTTGGGGGTTTTTTTAAGTGTTCCTGAGAAACATTCTGCTCTTGTTTTTTGTTTGTTTTTTTTTAATGAAGGTTTCAGAAAAATGTTTCCAAGATATAGGAAGAATAAGAGAACTCCAACTACTGCCCCACTTAACAGAGAATATTTGCACTTGTTGAGATTGGTCATGCATTTGAAAACTATTGTGTGGCAAATCCAATAATCCAAATTACGGTTTGCTAATCCAATTAGGCATTTTAATTACCACTGTGCAAAGCTCAGTGCTGCTGTGAGTTTTATATATGGGGTTTGGTTAATTTTATTTTATAATTTCTGAGTGTCATCAGACGACAGAACTCTAGCTTACCAAAACAAAGATGTCTGCATATTAGTGTACCGAGTGGGTAGCTTTCAAACGTTCCCGTCACTTTTCCCTGAAGAGCCAAGCCAGATAAAATTGCAGATCCTATCATTAGCAAAGGCATCCAGTCCACTCCTCTGCTACTGGCGCGCTCCTGGCTCTATATTTACTTTGCTTCCTTGTGACCTTCACCTAACCTTCAAAGCTGGCCAGAATACCTTTATGGGATCTGGGCCCAAACTGATGTGAAAGTTTTGTTACATAAACTAGCAAAGCCCAGAAATAGACCAAAGGAGGGTGTGCACATGAACTCTCTTAATTCCACCTAAACAAGGCAAACTGAAGTATACCTAAGCTGTAGTTGCTTTGTACTTGACAAAAGAGCCCTACTATTCAAGCATACCCTTCACTCCACAACACATCTTGCTACATCAATTCTTGTGCTTGTGGGAGAGAAAGAAGAGGAGGAGAACAGTAACTCATCTATGGCCACACATAGGAACCCTTTCCCTTCATATAAGTGAGCAAGCGACCCACACAATACCCTCTTCTTCCAAAGCAGAGCTGGAGGGAAGCAGAGAACCAACCTTCCCAAGCAGAGAGGTCTGATGAGCTGATAGATCCTGGCGTGCTGCTTTCAGGGTCAGCCCCAGCTTTGAGCTAGCAACCGACTATGCTCCAAGAGTGCAACCTTTCCTTTGCCCTATGCACAAATAAAGCTGTTTCTGAACCACCTAGAAGTGATTTGCCACCCTGTTAGGCAAGCAATATGACTACAAGTCACCTTCCTCCACTTGTAGACAGGATATCAGACCTTGCCCACCTCTGGACAGACAGAAGCCATCGCAATACAGCTCCCTACAGGCATAGGGGTAGGACAGGCACCCATCTCTCCTGATGCTTCTGGGGAGGAAGACTAGCGTACCTTTAACTCTCTTCCATGCTGCTACAACACCACCAGTTGGACATGAAGGAGAACAGAAAAGCAGTCCTCTCTCTCTTTAATTTTATTCTTTGGCATTTTGCCAATGTTCATATTGTCAGATTATTTTATTTTAAATTATTTCAAATATTATTTGATTCTTTTATTTTGAATGATTTTGAAATTTATTTTAAATTATTTTGAATTTCTTTCATTTTTAAATTATCTTATACCTCTAAGTGTCTCCTCCAAATCTCTCTGTTTCAGGAAGACTAGAATGGGCCCTTTTCCTGCTGTGATGTGGCACGTTAGACAACCCTGCTGCTGGATGGGTGGAGAGCCAGGTTTCATGCTGGCAGTGAGGTTCTCATCAACTGCTGATTGAGGCTTGTAAAATTATACATTAGCTGATAGCCGAGATCTATAATTGCACTATTAACTATGCCTGCCAAAGAAGGCAGCACGAAGATTCAAGCCAGAAAGCCAAATGCAGACCATTGTTCTTGTTAGTATGATCATTAGCTCTGTCCTGCATCAGCATGTAGGATGCACTTTACCTGGGATTGGACTTCAAGGCCACCCACAGACACCAGCAGCTCAGCTACCCATCTGTGATGATGTACTCCTGCTGTGGAAAACTCAGCGTTGGTGTCTCACAGGCTGCAGTGTCTGCTCAGTCAGTGGTGTTACTCCGTAGCAAGGTTATTTATGATCTGGACTGTGGCTACCTCTCTTCTGCCGCCAGCTGCAGAAGCAGCTGGGGAGCTCTTCTCAGCCCTCCTGATACTTGCTCTGTATCTCAGAGCAGGAGGTATTACCCCTGGATGGCTCCCAGCTCTCCCAGTTGGCTGGGCAGAGCTCTGATTTGGGATCCAGTTTGAGATTGCTGCCAGGCTTATCTTATCTGCAGAGGTTTTTAGCCCGAAGCCAGGCCTGAAGGGTTTTCGGTCCTCATGAGTGAGTGGGATTTTTTGGTCTGTCTTTTTACCAGAGGAGGCCATATCACTGTGGGCTCCCTTTCTTGTTTTTATGTAAACAACTCTGTAGCCTGCGTAGATGTGCCTCCAGGCAGGTATAGGTACACTTTAGGAACTGAGTAAATACCTTAGCTACACGTTTGATCTTGGCAAGTAAGGAGTTACTTCACCGTGCAAGACAGAGATGGCCCTTGTTACATAGGCTGATAAGAGGTAGTTTTCCAGAGCTCCATCTCAGTTTTAGCTTGTACCTGGCAACGTTCCTGAGTTATCTAAAGTAAGATCTTGCTGTTCAATGTGCTTGAAAAATTTAGAGTTTTTGTCCCTACAAAAAACTTAAATTTTCGTGATTGGACCAGAGAAAGAATAAAATGCATGCTTAGTGTCAGTGTTCGAGGGAAGGGCGATGCACGAGAGGTCACGGCACAATGTTCAGAAAGACCACACGGTGACAGAGTGATCCGGGCATTAGGCAAGGCTGTACACAGTCATATTTCTTCTTTTGCAGTTGGGAAATAAAATGGGATCACCTTTTCTTCCCACACCTAAGAGGGTCTTTCACAGACACTGTCTGACTGGCCAAGGGAGCCGGGCAAATTCATCCAAAACACAATTTTCCGTGAAGCTGGTCTTTCAAAGAACTTGTGCATCAACAAGTAAACACTCACCTCCGTCCTATTTATTTTTTTTTAACCTGAGAGGTAAGTCTTCCTCCCACAGTGAAGGAAGCCTCGGTAAACTCCTGCTTGGGAGCCCAGCCACTCCTAATATTAGCTTGCACCATTATGCAAATGCAGCTCTAGTGCTCCCGCACTCCGGAGAGGGACCCGATCCCAGGTTCCCACCGCCTCCAACAGCTGCCTACAGCCCATGCTCTGCCACCACTGCAGACAGGATCACTGGGATCAGCATGTGTCTCTACTTCAGTTCTGACTTGGGTTTTGCTAGCTTCCGTCACTGGATGTACTTGTTACAGCTCTGCATTTGAAAGTCTCTCTGCTCCAGTTCTCAAATGCGATAAAACATTATTTGCTGAGAATACACATCAGCTGCTAACATTTAAGACAGACAGTAAAAGCATGATTTCAATCATAATGCTTTATCTCAGTGTCTACATGGAAACGTAATTCAGTAACTTTCTGTTTACCTTTTCTGGATAACTGTATAAACCTGCTCAGCAGTTTCAAAAGACATTGAAAAACCACAAAACCTTGTTTTTTTAATTTTTAATTTTTAAATTTAATCTCCCAGCAAAGCCTGAGAAGACATTAGAGCTCCCGACAAAAAATAAGTAGTCCATTTCTCCACATTCAAGAGACATACCAGTAGCGCACTGAAACTCTTTTTCACTCAGGTCAATTAAAATATATTGGCTCCAGTTCTCCATTAAATAGGATCCCAGCCCGAACACACTGGATCTTGTACGTTATGGGGTTCCAGGTTGATAGCCTCTAACGTGTGGCTTGATGGTCCCGGGACAAGTTTTGTACAACCAGTGCCCTGGCTGAGACGATAACATGCTGCTATACCCCTGTGGAGGACCAGATCTAGCAGAGTTGAGATCTCCCTTTTCTTCCCACCTCTCTCCGAAAGGGTCGCTGCCGCCCCCCCCCCCCCCCCCGCAGCCGGTGACCCTCACTGCCCGCCACAGGCCCTGGTTCAGTAAAGCAGGTAGAAATCTTCCCTGCCTACCATCGATCCTCTGCATTGCTTCATGTAGGGCAACCTCAAGGGACAAATGTTTACACCCCAGCCTATTTTCCCATTTAATTTTGCTCACCTATGATGGTGAGAATACTTATAAATATCCAAACAGAGAATATTTATGATTGCCTGTCTGTTAACACAATTTTTTTATACCTGCCTCCAAAATTGTAAACACAGGAATCAAACATCTCTTGTGCTTTAAGCAGGCGAAGGGATTGCAGTGAGGTACAACTGCTAATATTTTCTTTATTTCTGGCTTGGATTTTTTTTTTTAATTGCTAAGAGTTTTAACACAGTGATCTTACACACAATATAAAAGAACTTACATTTAAATAGGCTTACAATTATTTTCACTATATATTAATAATTTGGATGACACATACCTTTCATGAGCTCCCAGGGTAAAAAAATCCCATCTAGCCCAGCAAACCTCTCTGCATGGCTTCACACCAATGAACAGAAAGAAATGCCCCCCAAATCTCCAAGCTTCACCTAAAGCCACCCAGTGACTTTGCCATGTCTGCAAGTGGTTCCATTTATCAGGGTTTAACACAGATGTTTTCTGCGCTGCAGTCGTTAGAAGAGTTCACACGTTCAAACTTGTAAAGGAGCCAGGCCACTGCGGTTGAAATGTCTCTGCGCCCGTCAACTGAGTTCAGGTGTGGCTGAAAGCATGCCAAGTATTTCAGAGAAAACACCTATAAGGATTATTGGTCTTATAAAAAATGCAGGTGTGTAAATGGATTTGTTAATTTCAGGCAGAATTCTCTTTATCAGTCATTTTTGTTTTTACAGTGACTTAATTTTTTAGACAGATTTCTTGTGTCCTGTAACTTGGACTACACTTAAAGGAAATTTAGGTAAACAAAGAAATAGTTGTTTCTGTCTCTTCAGAATGTGCTATAATATTGCCAAAGCTATCAAGCTTTCTTATGAAAATATCATAAAAACATTTATTTATAATTAAGTATTGGTATACATGAGGGATACATATGACATTAATCATCCTTTTTTTTTTTTAACTTGCCCTGATCAAGACGTGGTACTCACCACTTTGCTGTATGTCATTATGCAGCCATGCCTTCTGAGCAGAAGCAGTCCTTCATCAAATGCCTTTTGGTATTCGTTTTTTAGAGAAAACATGTTTTTCTGTATCACTGTCTGACTTTGGAAAGATGAGAAAAATAAATGAATTTCTCTGCATTGTCAGGACTCACTACCTTTCTTCCTGATGAAATTCATAGGATATAAATTTCCTACCAGCGATGCAAGGTGGATCTTTCTGATCTTTCTGCATGCTCCAGCCAGTCTACATCACTTTACTTTTGGTTTTGGTTAAGGCTTCTGCAAACCTGCCAGAAGTTTTGCCAGGTGACTCCAACTGGTAAATTGGCATAAGCATGGGAATATCTCAAGAGAAAGACAAGATGAGCCCTTTTCTACCCTCAGCAGCATCATGGCTCTTTCTGTGGACTAAGCATCTTTCCGCCTTACACTGCCATCATCTGACAGAGGATCTAGAGAGGACAAAAATAGCGTTCAATAAAAATGCGCTTATGTGACAAGAGAAAGAAAACAGCCTCAGTAGATCTCTACAGCGTTCTGATGTCGTCATTGCAAGATGGCATAGGACAGTGTGCATAGCACAATGTAGGGCATTAAGAAGAGGAAAATGTTGGGCAAGAAGGACTCTGTTGACAGTATATGTACATAATAATATTTGATGGAGGAGGGGAAGGAGAGGAGAAGGATTCAGAAAAGATTGCCTTCAGCTGGTGCTGTGCTTCTTATGAAACAAAAACTCCACAGACTCAGTAGGAAAGCAGCATGTCAGAAAATCTAAATGATCAAGTACATCTTTAAAATATTTTTCCCCTCCAGGTCCTATATTATGAAGAGATACTGCTCTCCAACCCTACCATGGATTTTTTTTACTGTAAAATAAACTTGGATTTGTGTCTGACAATCAATCTTGGAAGCTAAAGTCCATATACACACAAGAGACAACTGTACGCTTCCCCATCGATACGTCATACAACACAAACGAAAAGCCATGCTGTGGGGTGAATAAGTGATTCAGTTGTCCTTCAATTTTCTTCCTTTTTTCTTCTTCAAGGCTCCACTTGTGTGGCAGATCCTTGTTCAGTTGAAAGTAGATGGTGATATTTCATTTAATACTCAGGTTATCAGACAGATACAGACCACATTTTAATTAATATATATTTTATATTCTAAAATGAGCTGTTTGCTGTCTAGGAAAAAAACAACATTTACAGAACACTTCTACTTTATGAAGCAACTTTGTAATAATTCAACAGTTTGGTTCCACGTCCCTCTGGTTT
This sequence comes from Cariama cristata, assembly GCF_000690535.1. Taxonomy (NCBI): domain Eukaryota; kingdom Metazoa; phylum Chordata; class Aves; order Cariamiformes; family Cariamidae; genus Cariama; species Cariama cristata. Next base: position 4,607 of record NW_009628301.1, on the reverse strand, counting down.
CAGCAAAACCTGTGCTAGATAATATAAGTTTACAAATTGGAAATAAAGATTGTATTAATTTTTTGAAATTGTTTTTATTTAAACTATTGGCACTGATGGTTCAGTCTTTCAGTCCTGATTTTTCCTTCCTCTTTTCTTGTTAGTGGTAGACACAGAATAAATAAAATAACTCCATGCCAGTGGCTGCATCTTTGCTCTTGCTTTTCCTTTATTGTTCCCCTAGAAATAATAACTTTTCTTGACTCAACTCTTCATTTGTTGACTAGTTTGTCTCCAACAAGTTCCTCGTCTTGCAAGTACAGCACCCTGTCCTTCTTCTGTCCCTTGTTCTCTGACTCTGAAACAGCCCAAGAGATGAAGAGTCCAACTCTACACATGAGAGCATCTCCTTTCTGCTGCCAGCTTAACGTCCTGGCAGTGGAATAAAAACTCTTGATCATCTGACTTAAGCTTCTTTTAATTATCTAAATTTAATGTGATGTTTATTCATTATAACTTGCACCTTTGTTTTATTTCTAGGATGATTTTCAATACACATTGAAGGTTTCCAGTGGTTTTCACAACCACTTCATTGCCCCATCACACCTATACAAGGTACTGCTGTCTCAGTCAAAGAGATCTTTGTTGCAAAATTCAGATCTTATTAATTCCTGCACAGCACAAGAAGCCATGGATATCTCTTTTCAGTGGAGATATAATTAAAAGACACATCATTACTGTTAGAAAATATTTCAAGGAAACATTAATGTCTCAGCATGTGATGTTTGCTTATAGGTAACATTCTGAGCAGTCTTCTAGGCTCCCTAAGATTAAAATCCAAACAGTTCACCACTGGAAAGATGCTTCGATTTTTCTGCTGAGCATCCGATATCTTTGCAATTTAACACAGCACTGAAAACTTTTTCATTAATGCTTTGAATCTAATTAGAGGTTTGAATATAAATAATTTCAATGCATTGAGGCCAGTACAAACCTGATAAAATCCATACCAAAGGAAAGAACATCTGATTAAGTCATATTGAACCTGCTTATTAGACGGACAGGAGGCACTGTAAAGTGTTCACTCAGCAAGAAACATTTTCTTTCTGTAGATTTTCTAATGGAAAGATTTCTGCTCTTACATCTTTATCAACAAACCTCTCTGGATATACTAGAACAGCTCTTTGAGTGGACACACTTATTCTGGAATGAGTTACTTTTTTAGTTATTTCAACAGAAAAAAATAAAAATTCCAGAATATAAGGATTAACATGAACAGCAATAGCTGCCAAAATTCATGCCTACTGTAACGCTGGTATTATTCCAAATGGAGAAGTATTAAATTTCTTTCCTAATGCAGTTCTTTTGTAATACTTGGAGGGGACAAGTTGATGTACCATAAAGGAAAGCCCTGACTACCTATGATCGTGCGGTACCTTTTGCAGGAATACATCCACCAGCCCCAGCATCACGGCCATATGATTTGCATAATAACTTTCTGCCTATACAAATCTGTATTTCCATTACAATTGCATAAGAGAAAGTCTTAGTGTTTTTCTCTGCTGTTAAACAGCTGCTGTATTTCAGTGTTGGTGAAATAGTTCTAAACATATTTTCTTTTTTTTTTTTTTTAATGAAAGTGCTTTGGGATCTCTCTAGCTGAAAGATGGCATAGAAATGCAAATCGTACTTAGCCATGTAACTCAGAATTACCTTTGCATTTTGTTCTTATCTGTATCCGTATACAAAGTAATCCTGAAAAACAGTGACATTAGGCCTGCTCATACAACTGACATGCTTTTAGGGAAAATAGACAGAACTGCCAACTGCTACATGACTGTTGTAATCAAACGAATGTTCATGCTGAAAAGTATCTCCTTTAATGAATTTTTTTGACAAAACAATTTAATTTCATTTTTAAGTTTAGAAAACAAACCCCAACAAATTCATATCTGAAAGCCTCAGTGAATGTATGTCATAACTCCTCAAATTTCTTTTTTGCCCCTAGTTTTATTGACACAGACATTTGGGTTCATGCCAATACTCACTCTTTGAATCCTTTCATAGAAGTTTCCTTTAGTAATGACTGTAACAAAACATATCCTGGCAGAAGCCTGCAAAATATAAGCCTGTTTAAGTTAACCAGTACAGATAACATTTCTTCAAAACTGCAAAAAAAAGAAACTCTAGCTGCACACAAATTAAATTTAGATCACTCCTTTGCAGATAGCGAAAGCCTGGCAGGCCAGGAAAAATCCATAAATGTGACTGCAGTGAGAGAAAGTAAAACAAGAGAGAGGTCTCTGATGTCCAGGCAGCATGTGTGTACCCAGCGTGGGAGAAGTCTCTCCACGGGACTGTCAGTGGTTCACTCCCCATCCTCGTTAGGTAGCTGCCTCCATAACAAAGCTTTCAAAAAGCAATCAGAGAAGATTTGAACAAAACCAAAACTGCAAATGAAAGGGCAAGAATAAAGTGCTTATCACACTTTCATTTAGTTATTGAGCCATGACCAGCAGTAGTGTCTCTAATGGTTACAGATCACCCATCTTGCCGCTACTACACAAACGTCAGTAAGGATTTTGATAAATACTTTCCCATTTTCACGGTGCTTAGCATTATGGCAAAACCACTGGTAAGGCTGGTTACTTGCAGGGATTGCTACAAGAACTGCGATATGGGTTAGTACAAATGGTTCACCTAGGTCACCACCTTTCCTGTGGTAGTGATCAAATCATGACTTACAGGGGAACCTGGAGTACTTCACGGGAGGTAGATGTTGCAGTGGAGGGCTACTTTGATAAAGATTTAAAAGTAATGCCCTTAACTACAGCACAGATGAGGACCACAGCAGCTTCTGCTTCTGCTTTTGCCTCTCATTGGAAAGCAAGCAAGTAGTAGGCGCTCTGAGGAGGGACTGGAGGACAGATGTACCAGCAAACTGAATCACTTTAGGGCTTGCCCACCTGAAAATGAAGAGGATGTAGATGGGTGGAATGTAAAAGTACAAACCCGAACATAAATACTAGTTTAAATACCTCTCATCTTGCAATAAATGTATCATGGCATCCTCAGTACCCACAGGTGCTCAAGGCTCTTGTTTCAGGGCTAAAGATAGCTCTGGTGGTAACATGAGACAAAATAACGGTGGAATTGTTTTACTCCAAGAGAGGGTGGGTACTAAGGAACCAGCTTTATTTCCTCCCACCACCATCTCCTTCCAGAAGATCCTTTACCATGAGCGTTACCTTATATTGCTTAATATGAGATTTAATGGGACCTCAGCATCTCTATGGTGGTTCTGTAAATACAGCACTGCCTCTAGGGTATGGCCGCTGGCCTGCATTGTGTGCACTGCTAATGCAAGTCAAGCAAGCCTAGGTTGACATATTTTAAAATATCAGACTTCTGTTTGCATGACAAAAGTTGAAAGATATAAAGGGCTGAAGTCTCACAGCTGAGTAAAGAAGCTTTTTAGAACGGTAAAAGACTTGCTTGGTTTTCTGCCAGGCGAGTCCTGAGCGATGCCAGACCTCCCTTCCATCCCACTCTCCTTTGCACCAGAATTGCTGTAGCTCCCTCAAGAGACAACAGTATTTCTGCTGAATTTCCAACCCTTAAGATCATTTGTGTTGCTTATGTATGCAAACGAGCTTTATGGGACTATGGTATCTCCACAGTGTTCAAAGCAGTAAGAGAACCCCAAGGTATGTTGCATCATTCAGGATCTGAAAGAAAATTCAAATTCTGCTCCTAATGCCAAAAAAAAAAAAAATTAGGAAAAAAACTGTAATCTGTAATAACTGTCTACTCTTGATTGTGAACATTAACAGGCAAAGATTAGCACCTTTCCACTCTATTTCTATAAAAGCTCTTTTACGCAGCTATACAGTGCAAAAGAGCTGTGGATGCCTCCCTGCCAAAGATCACGCAGTTCAGTGACAGTCTTGGCTGATGAGACGCTTCAAGACCTGATCCAGTGCATTGAAGAAACACAGAAAAGGATGCAGAAGCAGCAGGCAGTTACCTAATACTATCAAGTCGCAATAAAAAATGACAAGCTGAGACATTTTGGCAGGCTTTCTGAATACCTAATAGAACAACGCTTGTGTAAACCGGCCTGGAAGCAAGGTTAAGGGAAATAAAACCATAGCAGAAAAAAAAACTTTAGAAGCAGCAAATTATTTCAGTTCAAAGCCCTTTAGATCACATCTGACCATAGGGTGACAGAATTAGTCCCACTGATTGTTTCCACGAGACACGATTCACGTCCAGTATTTTATAAACAGCAATTCAGCAAAAGCGCTCCCACCCGAGCCAGAACACATAAATATTTAACTTATTGGCAGAGGGACTGTGTGAGAGAGTATTTGTACCTATGGATTTGCTATGACACTTAAGCCCGTACTCCTTCCTCAGCTACAGCTGCAGAAACGAAAGGGAGCGAAACCCCAGGCTGGTCTGGAGGGTCTGTTTTTTCCACAGGACCACGTTCTCCTGTTTCCTTAAACCACCAGACCACGCTGATCGCAAAGACAAACACGGGAGCATTTTCACACACTGGGAAGACGTGTTTGTGCAGAAGGGATGTAGGCAGCAGCGGCGGCTGCGGGAGAAGCAGTGCGGTG
>NW_009628300.1:0-19447 GCF_000690535.1 Cariama cristata | reverse complement strand
CACTCAGCTTGGTGTCATCCGCAAATTTGAATAGAATATAATATTTCAGTTGGAAGGGACCTACAACGATCATCTAGTCCAACTGCCTGACCAGTTCAGGGCTGACCAAGTTAAAGCATGTTGTTACGGGCATTGTCCAAATGCCTCTGAAACACTGACAGGCTAGGGGCATCAATCACCTCTCTAGGAAGCCTGTTCCATGGTTTGACCACCCTCTCGATAAAGAAATGCTTCCTAATGTCCACTGTTCCAGTGTTTGACCACCCTCTCAGTAAAGAAATGCTGCCTAATGTCCAGTCTGAATCTCTCCGGCACAGCATTGAACCATTCCCACGCGTCCTGTCTCTGGATCACAGAGAGAAGAGATCAGCACCTCCCTCTCCATGTCCCCTCCTCAGGAAGCTGCAGAGAGCAATGAGGTCGCCCCTCAGCCTCCTTCTCGCCAAGCTGGACAAGCCCAGAGTCCTCAGCCGCTCCTCACAGGACATGCCTTCCAGCCCTCTCACTGCCTCTGTTGCCTTCCTCTGGACACAATCAAGGACCTTCATGTCCTTTTTACGTAAGTTGTGGTGCCCAGAACTGCACCCAGTGCTTAGGTTGAGGCTGCACCAAGGCTGAAGACAGGGGGACGATCCCCTCTTTTGCCCGGCTGGTGATGCTGTGCTTGATGCACCCCAGGATGCGGTTTGCCCTCTTGGCTGCCAGGGCCCACTGCTGACTCCTGCTGAGCTGCCGTCGGCCAGCACCCCCAGGTCCCTTTCTGCAGGGCTGCTCACCAGCCACTCCTCTCCCCATTTATCCTTGTGCCCGGTGTCACTCTGTTGTAGGTGCAGAATCTGGCATTTGTTCTTGTTAAATTTCATCCCATTGATGATTGCCCAGTGCTGCAGTCTATCTAGATCCTTCTGCAAGGCCTCCTGTCCCTCAAGAGAGTCAACAGCACCTCCCAGTTTGGTATCATTAGCAAACTTGTTAATGGTGCATTCAACTCCTGCATCCAGATCCTTGATAAGTATATTGAACAGGACTGGCCCTAGAATTGAGCCCTGAGGAACACCGCTGGTGACCAGTTGCCAGGCAGATGTAGCCCCATTCAGTACTACCCTTTGAGCCCTGCTTTTCAACCAGTTCTTCACCCTTCTGTAAAATACTTAGGGTGTTTTACATGAAGCAGTCATTGAATTAGAACATGGTCACAGTCTAGGGAGCAGACTCCACTTCTCTCACTACGAAGGTTGTGTTCCCTGTCTCTGGCCCATACACTCACAGTGGCAGCTGTGAGCAACAGGAAGGCTGAACAGTGTCCCACCCCGTAGAGATCCTCACTGAGAGACTGGGACACTAGCTAAAAATAGGATCTTGAGCTCTCTCAGGGTGAGTAGCTGATGAAGTCTTTCTCCTGCATGCCAGTAGCCATGAGACCAAAAGAGTGTCAACTCCTGCTCTTTCCAGATCCAGTTTGTTCAGTGTGTGCAAAGCATGCTGGGGAACATCTTAATGTCCTTGACCTACTGGGATTCTGGGTCCCAGTTGGATTTAGGGTTGCCACTGGATGCTGGGTGGGTTGTTCTGCCCACACTTGGGTGCAGAAATAGAAATGCCTAGTGAGCATCAAAGTGCTGAGGAGCTGAGCATGTGAGGGAAGGCAGCAGATGTTTTGGACATGTATTCCACTTACCTCTTGCATTTGGGTGTCTACATCTGTCATTGGGGCTGTTATTCCAGGTTTGAATGCCTGCTTAGACTGACTGGAAATGTATCTTCTTGGATCTGTAGGGCTGTAGCAGGTGCCCATCTCAGCATGGCCCTGCAATGAGATGGAATGGGAGCCAAAAGGCTTCTGATTCCACACTGTTGGTCTGGGTATTGGGAGAAATTCCTAGAGAAAATGCCATGCAGAATTGTGTCCAAAGATTTGCTGCCTTGAACCTTTGCCCAGCAGACCTAGAACTGTGTGCATGGGAAACCATATTCTGGCTGCTAAAATTACAGTGCCTGATAGGCAAGTCTTTAAATACTGGGTCTTGAGTCTTTTGGTTCCTTTCTGTAAATGGCACACATCTAAGTCTCAGCTGCACTTGCTGGAATTTACTCAAAGTTTAATCCACTCTGAATAGAGTTGGTTTTTTTTTCCTCTAGAAAAAATGCGTTTCAAGCCACTAAATCATCCCTTTGCATCTATTGGCATGATATTTGATCAGCCAGATTGAGATGAACAATTAAATACTTATACAGCTGCAGTAAGTCAGAGCCTTTCTGTGCACAGATGCTGTGCAGCGCTTAGAAATATGCGTTTGAAAACAGCAGAGTTTGCATGTCCCATTCAGTAGGAATTTGGGGAGTGGGTGTCTCACACCACAGTGTTGTTCTTCGTATTTGCTGTAGCACGGATGTGGATTTAACCTGTGTGTCACTTGAAGTATGTTAATTGAAGACCTTTGAGGAGTTCAGGGAAAGCGTAAGTGATTTGTGATGTTACATTCTCTAGCTGGTTTTGGCCAGAGAAATGACCATGCAATAATAGCATCTTTTCCTCTACTTTTCCCCCCCATCCCTAACTGCGGTTCTTAGTCACTTAGGCCTTCATATTTGAGGGTGTTCATTGGAGCAAATGTTGGGTGCTTGATATCCAGGAAGTGGGCACTGATTGCAAACTTTGGTAGGGTCTCTGTGTTCACCTTGGCCTGTAAAGCGTTATTGTGGTCATGAGGTTAAAGCATCCTTAAATTAAAATCTTTCTTGTAGGTCCACAGAGTGTTTTCAAAGGGAGTGGCATCTCAAGAAGGGACTATTCATCGTGGAGATCTTGTTCTGTCAATCAATGGCAAATCTCTTGCAAACTCAGTCCATGGGGATGTCCTGAATACTCTTCATCAGGCGAGACTGTACAAATACGCGGTCATTGTCATCCAGAAGGAAAAAGACAAAGCAAACAATTCCTCCAGACTTGAGATGTCAGCAACTGGCAGAAAATGTGTGGGGTCTGGAAAGGATGTTTCCATGGAAATAGGAACAGGTATGATCTTTGTCCAAGAACAGTTGGAAGGTTTCCCTTGCAGAGCCGACTAAAGGGAAAAATGTCCATATGTTTTAGATTAAAAGCGTCTGTGCCTTATGTGATTGAAAGGAGCAAATGAAATTACCTTTAAATTTTATTTGTTCCCTTTGGAGCCTAAATGCAGGGGGGTTTTTTTGTTTTGTTTTGGTTTGGTTTTTTTCCAAATATCATAACTAGGCAGAAACTTAGAAGGACATTTAGGGCCTAGTCCAATTTCTACTGAAGTTAGTGGTTCCACATATTATTCCAATCCAGGATAAACTCCTTTTAAGTAATAACAGTAGTCAGTACAAGAAAGCAAACAAACAAAAACCGGAAAAACCCCCAAGATCAAAGAAAACCCTAAGCCCTGCAGTTTGTTATGCATAGAGACTGAGCTTGCTCTTTGTAATAGCCGATTCATACTGTTTCTACTAAAACTGTAGAAAAAATTATTTTGATATTACAGTAAATGGAGCTAAGTCAAATCCAAGTCAGCCGTTTCATAGGAAACTAGCGATAAATAGTTTAAGTGGAAATGTATCAGTGGAAGAAGACAATTTCAGTGTAAAGGTTGCACTTGGGGTGTTACAAACAGTTCTCTCAAATTTTTTGTAGAATTAGGACACAAAACCCTTTATGCCACTGCTTCAGGAGCGGGAGATGACCTGCTTCAGTCCTGAACTGCGGCAGTGTCCCTGGGAGGGAGTGGGCAGTGATTACAGCTTAGTGCTGAGAGATTTGGTGATGTGGCTTCCCCTGCCTTCCAGGGCAATACCAGGCACTCAGCTCAGACCACCCCAAAACCAGGTCATGGAGCTGCCATTAACACATTTTTAACCTGCTGGCTGTAATCATTACTAGGTTTTCTTTTTTTTTTTTTTTTCTGTAGCAGTTTTTATTGTTTTATGCTTTCACTGGGTTTTATAGTACAGCTTTGTAACACAGCTTAAAAGAAACAGGATGTAAATGAATGGATCAGCCTTTCTGGAATTGCTCTCATGGGTGTAATATACGTAATTACTTCAGAATCCCGTTGTACTGTAAATTCCCCGCATCCTGCACGTTGACAAATGCAGAATATCTGCTGGCTGCAGGCACTAGGGGGCAACACTGTCTCATAAACAACATAGTACTGGGTTATTAAGAACATATTTCCATCCTGCGAAGCAAAGCACATCTTCAAATGTTTTAGATAAAGTTGTTTGAGATAACAGTAGCAGTAACTTCTGGTAATGTGGACCGCATAATTTTTACATTCACACAGGGCAAAGAGGGTCCTGTTTTCCAAAATTGTAGATTTATTTCCTCTTAAGCAAAATTGTATTTTAGGTCAGCTACAGCAATATTGCATTTTAAAAATATCTGCTATGTAGGAGGCAGGATGCACCTACAGGTAATTATGGTTATTTTCATAGATATGAGACCAGAAACAATTATTCACAGTAGTGAATGATTGTGAGTGTTTACAGACTTTTCCTTAAGAGGATGGAACGTGTTTATTTAACGTAACGTTTCATTCATTCCTGTTATTTAACAAGATGTAACTCATTGAATAAACAAGTGAGAAAAAATGAAAGGAAAAAAAATGCTCTCCACTAACTATTTTTGTAATTTTTCAGTTATTTTGTTGATGTTTAGAGTCTTTGCTAAGCTTGCTGAGCTTTAATTTTGCCCAAAAAATGCCTTGGCAGGTTTTTGTTGAACATGCAAAAAGAAAATGTCTCTGTGCATAAATGCATTTTGTACTGTCTCCACTTCGCAGCTGCAACAATACACATTCACTTCTGAGAAACTGGGTGACAACATGTTCTAGTCTGAATATGAACTGAACTTTTAATTGCTTTGTCACTGCAGCAAAAGTAAAACCAACCAAACACAACTTGTAATTTACTGTTAACTGAATAACAAGATGCTGTGTATATTCTGTCACAGATTCAAACCTGGATATGAATGATGTCATCTGCGTTGAATTATTGAAAACCTCTGCTGGCTTGGGATTCAGTCTTGATGGTGGAAAAGCTTCCATTGCTGGAGACAGGCCCTTGCTTGTAAAAAGAATATTTAAAGGTACTACAAGCATGCAGTGGGAGTTACCCCAGATTTCCTTTTGTGCGCTGTACAGGCATTTTAATTCTTGGACTCAGTTTTTTTTTTTTTGAAGCAAGAGTGTTTTTGTGGCTCTCATTTATTAGCACTTAATAGCCAAAGTGGTCATTAAAAAAACCACTCCTGGGAATGGCTAGGGAGTGAATCTGCTAGTAAATGTTTGTGGAGCAATCTGATTCACTAAATATGATGCAGTTCCTTCCTGAACTTTTCCACTACTCTAGACATTAAATTACAGCAGCAATATTGTATGTAACCGTTTGAGAAGTTCACGCCTTATCCAGTTCTCTTTTCTAAGGAGAACACAGTGCAGATAATCAGTGCGGTTCCAAAGCACGATCCTGCATTATACCCAGGTGTTTTTTTTGGTCTTTGCGGGTTTTTTTTGTTAGAGAATCAGTATTAGCTTTTGCTAAGAATATGTGATGTTTGCATTCAAAAACTGCTATGTTTGTCAGCAGGTAGTTAAACGTATATGAGCCATGTATAGAAAGGAAACCAATCCCAGAACTATGCTGTGATTTTAATATGTCATAGTCTGGGATTCAGTTTAGTGAAAAATACAGCACTTTTTAACAGAAGCTGAAACTCCTAATGAAGCTGCGCATGCGCAACATTTTTACAGGATTACTTTTTAGCGGTTTGTTCTTTCATCAAGGAAAAAAATCAAACTGATATTTCCTGAATTGCTTATCAATTTCTGTGTGTGTGTTTGTTTTCTCCTCTTTAGAAAGTGATTCTGAGGGTAAGGGACATGTTTAATTTTTGAGCTCATTAATTCATATTCTTAGATACAGTCCTTTTCCCCTCCCCTGTGATGGCTGATGTTAGGTAAATTATCATTACAGAAAACGTACTTTCAGCAGCAGTGCAGGGTGTGCCCCTCTCTAGGAGCTGTTTCTGTGTCTGGTGTGTTTGTCCCAAGTTTGCTACCCGTGTTTGGTTTGTTCATCCCTGTGACATGGGTTTTACAATCTACTGCATTATCTGCTTGTTACCATGTTAAAATCTGTTGGAGAAAATACATCCGTGCCACATACAACCTGTATATTTATTTTATCAACCAGATTTTCTTACAGCTATAGAGATAACATACAGCATATTTCATATAGTCATGCTCCTTCCTTCAAAACCAGACATATTTTCTGAAAACAAGGATTTATCTTGGGTAAAATAACATTTTCTGTGAGATGCAGCATGGGGTAGGTTGTTAGATCTGAGCTGAATATAAGTGACTTGTACTGAAATTGTCATTGTTGGAAAAATTGTTTATTTGCCGTTCATCACAGCAGAAAGCAAATTTTTGTGGGTTTACTTTTTTTTTTTAACACTGACTTTTTTTCCCTTTTGCTCCTAGGTGGTGCTGCAGAGCAATCTGGAAATATAGAAACTGGAGATGAAATTCTTGCTGTTAGTGGAAAATCATTACTTGGCCTCATGCATTATGATGCCTGGAACATTATTAAATCTGTGCCAGAGGGCCCTGTTCAGTTACTAATCAGAAAACACAGAACTTCAGTATGATGGAAGCACTACATCTAATCACACTTGCGAAAACAAAACATTTAAAACTGGCTGGAAGCTCTCTTTGTTTCTAAAACCACACAGAAGTGTCTTAATGCTCTACAGAGAGGTGCTGAGAGCCTTGGAGAAGCACTGAGCAAGCATGTGATGAGCATCATAAGATCTCACCTAATTATCAACGATGAAGGAAGCCAAATGTTAGAGACATTTTTGTATTATGTGGCAGTTTTAATGGAACTTCAAGACCTCTCCTGGGTTTGGTTTAAAGTACTTTGACTGAGATAAATAACACTGTGCCTGTCCCTGATATTTTTAGTATCTGCAGGGCATTGGGGAGTATAACTTGTTGGTTGCCATCCTGTTGACAAGGATGGGTATTTAGACTGTACTATATCACTTAGCTGTAATAAGACTTCAGGACAGTTACTTAGGGTCTGGTCCTTTTTTGTTGTAATAAGAGAATGTCTGGAACAATCTCACTTTATTCTTCCTAGTGCAGTTTTGCTAAAAATGCATGACAAAAGAGTATAATTTTGCACAACTTTTATGCCTAAAACATGAGCATTTTATTGCAAAGCTGAAAAATACTCTTAAAACTGATGAACTAACTCAGATCCACCACAACTGAATCTGCTTTCAGATGCAACTTGTATCTGAAAGCACTTGGTGTTAATGCGGTAGAAATCCGTGAGCAAGAAAATCATGTCCAAATAATAGGGGATTCTCTGCCAAGGTGTAGACTGAGTTGTTAGTTGTGATTAAAATGGGAGCGATAAAAATTGGGGTCTGAATTTTCAAATTTAGGCTTCTAATGTTACGCACCTTTAAAATATATATATTTTTAAAAGAGGGATCATTTCAAGTGCTGAGCACTTGCAGATCCCACAGACTTCAGCGATCACTAAGTACGTCTGAAAGCCCGGTTGCTTTTATTTGGCTGCAAGAGGCTGCCCAACTTGAAACACTCAGGCTGGTGGTAGTCTAACAATGGGGATCATAACAGATTAAATCTGAACTGGCCATATTTGTGGTGGCTTTTAATTGGTCTTTTTTTGTTTTCTCGTGTCAAGTATTTATTTGTGCTTGTGTGAGAGTGGATGAGGATGTGTGTGGAAGATACAAGCGCGCCCAGCTGCGTCAGGAACGGGCTGATGCTGAGGGCTCTGGATGGTGAAACTGAAAACTGTTTGTGTAGATGGGAGAAACCAGGGTGTTAGATACAGCAAAACTGAAAGGGTTGCAATGTCTTGGGCGCTTAGTTTGGATTTTCTCACCTCTACTCACATTAGAGGTATCAGTAGCGGGCCATGCTACTGAGTGTTACTTAGTCTGCTCTGTTGGAAGGAGAGTGTATGGGTGCAAGAGATTAGACTCTGTTATTTCTCTTCCCACATCTGGGGTAGCTAAACAACATAAAAGAGATACAGGAGGAAATGAGTGAGTGTCCTTATCAGCTGAGAACCAGTTGTTTGTTCCAGAGTGCTCGGGTGGTTCATCACATTAGGCTGGAGTTTGCTTGCAGTCAACGTGCCCAGGGTGAAGAGCCCTCAGCCTGGAACTGGTCCAAATCTGAAGTGCTGCCTGTGTTTATAGTGAGCCAAGACACTGCATAGTTGTTACAAAAAGGTCTGGGCTTGTCGCTTGGCCCTACCCCAAGATCATATTATAGTTTGGTTTATTTACATTTATTCAACAGTGCTTGGAGCAATTGCTTCCAGCTTAGTGGAGCACTCACTTTGGTTCATTTGTATGACAGCTTCAGTAGACTGCAACTCGTGATGTGCAGAAGAAAATTCAGTTCTGCGAGGCAACCCGAGACCAGGTGAGCAGAAAAGCTGTGCAATGTTTGCCTAAAAATGAATAAATTTAATTCTTTTTCAGTGACGTATTAGTATGTGAATCCAGGGAGAGATGCAGCTTTTGGTTACAGGAAAGGCAATTCTGTATGTAGTCCTACAGCTGCTTTGCCTGCAGAATTTCTGTTGAAACTAATTTAGGTTCAGTGCTGTGAAATGACTGTGGAGTTGGGTCCCCTGTGACCCTAAAGCTCAGCTGCTCTGTCAGGACCAGTCCTTGCCTCCAGTCACCTCTGTGGTGGGAGAGACTTCAGGAGGATGCAGCACGCAGGGTCAGAGGACCACACTGAGGTTGCAGGCCTGTGCTGGGATAAAAGAGGTTACCCCTGCATATTTGCTGAAAAACAGGGAGAAGGCATTTGGCAATGACAATTCAGTAGTGAGGCCTTGTTTAGGAATGACCAAAATCTGACTGTAGTAGCGTGTATAATAGATACCTAAAATGCATGTGGAATTTAATGCAGCGTAGTGAATACATACCTGTATACGTACAATATGTACAAGTGCAGTACTGACTTTTTGCTACTTTAATGTGGTAAATCACAATTGTGTTTTAGGAAATGGCATTTTTTTTCAGTCCACAGTTTAAAATTTTGTAGGTTCCAACGCAGGGAGGTGTAGGTCTCCCTCACTCCTAAACCAGTGTGAGCTCAAAGGTAAAGTCTTCATTTTGTAAATTAAGCTTAATTTGAGGTGTCTTAAGATGATACGTGGTGAATATTTTCAGATGCTTATTTGCAGGTACTGTTCATTGTGAGTGATTTAGAAGACTTTCGTTTTTCAGTAATCGAATACTGTTCAGTATTTTATTTTACATGCACGTAGATATGTGTTGGCTGAGTAACAGCAAAGAGAGATGGGGAGTTTTGTCTGTGATTCAGTAGTGGCTATAATTTAAAAGATAGGTTTAATGTTTTAAGTCTGATAGTTACTATGGGTAGAATGATACACTTCTCTACTAACATTACAGCAAGAAAAAGAATAATATTTAACCCTGATTGTTTCTGTTCCTGAAAATAGTTTTGTTTGTGAAAGAACAAGAAACATCTTTATTGATGCTACCAGTGTTGATATGCTTACAGTAGCATTTCCTGACATCTTGTTGGGGTGACATTCCCCTTAAAAGCCCCAAGATTTATGCAATATGGGTGTCTGCTTTATTACAAACAGGATGGATAGACCAAACAGATGCAGTGAACCTTTGGTTATGCACCTGGCAAAGTAAATGTTATTTTCCTGAGAGCCTGGTCGCACTAAAATGACAGAGGGTGTTGTATTAGTTAATCAGTATTCAGTAGGTTCACGAGCATTTTTGGCCTTGCTGTTTGTGTATCAGTCCTTGTGGTGATCCTTTGCCATGCCAGAAGGTTGGCCAAGCTCTAGGAGAGTGATGAGTCTCCAGAGACTTACAGCTGCATCTTGGAAGACCAGAAAATCAGGATGAAATTACAGACTTGGTCCACAACTCTTCACCAGGGACCTGAAGGCATTCCAGATAAGGTGAATTTGCTCCTAGGTGGAGAAGGTCTGGTGGAGGGCTTTGCCACTTCCAGGCCTGGGGCAGCTCAGGGTGCACATCCTGGACATAAGAGTGGACTCTGGTGCGATACTGCCATTGCATATTCTGCAACCTTTTGTACCTGGAAGCTCTTTGCAGCTTCTGTGGGGACTGCATCTGTATTAAAAACTGTGAGATTAGGCTAAATTAGGGAGGGAGCAACATGTGATTGTTTTCTTGCTAAAAAAAAAAAAAAAAAAAAGAGGGCAGATAAGTATTAATAAACTGTTGAGTGATTCATATTTTCTAATGACCATCACTTAAAATTAACCCTAGTTAATGTTCTGCAGTGGTTCTTGTCAAAATCTGAAGGAACTGTTCCCAGATGGGAGTGTTTACCTGCTTCTGTGTTTAGGGTATGTAAATGTACAAGTGGAAATATTGATGAAGAGTAGACTAGGACATGTGAGAAATGGGGATCCCACTTTAGGTAAGTTTTCTGTGTTAGGCTTATACACTTATTGTATGATATTGTATATTTACACTTTTATTTATATAAATAAAACTTCTTTTAATGAAAACAGTTTAATATGCCTTGTATATTATAAAAAAAGTGAGTGCAATAACATGAAATAGATTGTACATTTTTCAATTTCCTGTCTGTTACGTAAAACTGTATCGCCATAAACTGTTTTGTTTGGGTTTTTTAGTGATTTTGAAAATAAACGGTATCCTTAGTATTCCTCTAGATACTTATTTCTGTTATGCCAAAGTCTTTCTGGTCCACACGTGAAACTGGCATCGCAGGGACAAGGTTGTCCTGGAGAGCACAGTCAAAAACTAAGTGTTAACGCTGTCCAGATGTGCATCCAAGCTAGAAGTAAAATACCACCCTCTAAGAACTGTCATTCAGCGTGAAGAGGATTTAAAGCATTTAAGAAGTGTTAGAAGGTGTTTTGTAGGACCTGCCTCAGTAACTTGGTAGCTGTGCTTTGTTTTTTCCTGCCCCTGTGCAAGGAAAATGCGGAGGGCAAAGGTGAAATATGGAGTTTTCATCAAGAGCAGCAGTCTGTGGAGCGCATCGTCTATAAACTGTACCTCCTGCCCAGCCCCAGGGCTGTAAGAGAATGGGTTGTATGGATAGGGAATGTGTATATACAACTAGTCCTAGCCTGGTATTTGTTCTTGTCTTCCACCTACCTTGGGGATAAACTTCCCTTCAAAACTCCAGTGAGCTGGTGGAACAGGCTGGGTTGGAGGCAACCACTCTGTGGATGGAGTGGAGCTGGAGTGGAGCTCATAGTGGGAGGTGGAGACCATAACCTCCAAACTGCGAAAGTTTCCATCAAGTGGCCCACGTTTTACTTTCACAGCTGGCTTCACCGTAACTGCACGGCAGCTTGAAGCCAGCGTGCCCTCGAGAAAGAGGAGGCAACCCAGAAAGCTCTCCTGTCAGCCGCTCTGACATGGGGAATGCCAAAATCCCATGCTGCCTGGTGTTGCACAGACATGTCAGCTCGTCACTGTGGGCTAGGCTGAGCTGGAGGAAGGAGCTTGTGAGTTAAGGGTTTCTATCCACATTGCAAGCCTGTGTGCGTTGCTCCGTGTTTGAGCGCTGGGATGGGTGCTTGCAGCAGGAGCGCAGCTGGGAACTCCCACCCGGCTCAAGGCACGGGACAGTCCTGCCCTCTCCCCGGTGCACGCATGGCGCTTGCCCGCTCTCTCCTGCCCTGCCTTGCAAACCTCACCGTTTCCTCCAGTGCACAGTGCTGCCCAAAAGGGCCAGATGGGTTTTTCTGCGAGGGGAGGAAGGTGTTTGTTTGCCTGCATGGGTGGTGTGGAGGGCATTTCCCTCATCTCTGGGCTTGTACCCCAAAAGCTGTTGTGTTTGCTTTCGGTTTCCTTCTCTGGGTGCTGCACCACAAGGGTGCAAGTGAGCAAGAGTGACGTGAGGAGGGATAAGCGCCGGCACTTCTGCTGACTCACCCTGTGGGAAAGGCCAGCACCTCGGGCTCCCGACCTGCCCTGTGGGCACCAGGGCACTTTCCTGGGCTGGAGGGGAAAAGGGGGAGCTTCGTGGTATCCCAGTCTCCTGTCTGCATCGGGACCCCTTTTCCCGTGTCTGTATCCCTTGCAAACAACCGTGATGAGGGACACCACGGAGTCTGTGTTGTTGCGCAGAGATTGCACAAGGTGTAAAACCAGTAGCGTGGGAAGAGGATGGACGGGGAGGTGTGAGGTGGTGTGTACAGCCCCCTTGAGCTCGATCTGCCATGTCTGTCCCTGGCTGGAGCCTGGCTTCTCCCCCAGGGCTGTATGGGGAAAAGGAAGAAGACATTTTTAGCCATGAAGATCTCCTCTGCTTTCCTTTCTACCCTGCTGTCCTCAGTGCCGGGCCAGCCCAGCTCCTCTCCCTCTTTCAGTGACTCCCCTATATTCATCCTCCTGTCTGTCCTCCTCCTGCTTTCTCCTAACACGTGGCGTGAGCTGGGGTCAACAGGGCTCAAGCCTCAGAGCAGCCTGGCTCTTGTAAGATCAGTCTTGAACGTCTTTAATTAAAATCTCAGTTGCCCCAGACAGTGGTTAGGTAAAAAGGAATACAAAAGAGAGAAGATACAATGGACTTAATCCGTTAACGGATTAGTACGTGCAACTTCATTTATCCACTAAGACGTGAAGTGGTAGAAAATTACATTTAAGTTTTACCTAACTCAGTTGTGTTTCAGGGATTAGGCTTTTTCTGAAGGCTTTGGGGCATGGGCAAATGAGGACCTTGGCACGAAAGGCAAGAGAAGTTTGCAGTTTTGGGCACAGCCTTTTTTATTCCCATATCGCTAACATACAGAACTCGGATCTAAATGAGATAAGTAGAGACACCTACTTTGTTGTTTGCAACCAGGTTTATCATTCTACCTGAAAAGTTCTGGTTTAGTTCTCATTTTTCACATCTTTGCTGCACCCCTCTTCCCTGTTAGAGTCAGTCAACACAACTTATATCCAAATAGGGTCTATTTGTCTCTGGTGTGGCTGTTCATGGCTCCAAAACTTCATCTGTGTTTCCAGGAATGTGTCAAAACTGCCACTTTTATCACATGTGACTGAAGGCTAATGGTTGCTGTCTCTGTTGCGATGCAGGGGCGGTCTGAAGGAGAGTTCGAGGCGGGGGGGAGGTTCCCCATGGCCCTCCCCAGAGCTGATGGCCCTGACAGGAACCGGGCATGTGGTGCCTGAGCATGATGCCCATGCAGGCAATGAAGTGATGCTGCAGGGCAGCACGTGACTGCGATGGCAAGGGGAAGCAAAACCCCCCCAGGACACGGCCCTGAGCTGCACTTCCCAGTGCCCAAGGCCACGCAGGCTCAGCCCCAGAGCCAGCCATTGCGGGGGGGGACACATATCCACACTGTCGTCTCCGTGCTGCTAGCCCCTTGCCCTCATCTTGCCCTGGGCTGGGAGATTCAAAGCTTTGGTCTAGCAGTTTGATGCCTTTTTTTTTTTTTCCCCCCCCTTCCCATGCAATATTGGGTTGTATAAGTGCTCTTGCAGCACCTCCACCCTGTGTCCGGCACCCCAGTATCAATAAATGCCTGGGGAGCAAGTGATGGTGCATTATCTAGGGCTGATCCCACTGCTTCTGGTAAAGGAGGTTACATCATTTCTCCTCATCAAGGAGTACGGCTGAAACCGTACTGTCATCACCAGCCCTTAGCAAAAGCCCATTTTGGACTCTGCATTTAGGGAAAAAGCCAGCCATGATTTGCTCTTTCCATGTAGTCATGTTCCTCAAAGCATTTGACTCAGCTAAAAGACTTTACAAATTAATGATGATTGCAATAATTGATAAGGCTTTTTTCCTGTTAAAAATAAAAAAAATCCCTAGCATTAAATGATCATAAGAAAGAATATTTGATGCAAATAAACATCCTTCCCCAAAACAAGGAGTTGCCCTTCCATCCCACAGTGTGTAAACCTCTGACTAGAAGGATGTTTTCCGGCAGTCAGGGTATTTTCTGACGTTAGCCAATACTAAAACCAGGACCTTTTTGCCTTTCCATTGATAGCCCCATATGCGCTGGCCTCACCTCACTGTGCAGCTGAATCAGTTTGACACCACTGTGCTGAGCAAACAAGTTACTTGAAGCTGTTGTTCCTTGGATTTTTCCCTACCTAGCAAAGCCATTTCCTTGACATGCTGCCGATGCCACAGTGGCACTGGGAAAAGCCCAGGTGCTGTCATCAAAAATTACCTCCCTAATTCCTGATCCTGGGCAGGAGGGACATGGATGTGGCCTCGTGCTTTTGTCACGGCTTGGTCGCATCCCTCTCAGGAGCACAAAGAGGAAGGTGCAAGCAGGAATCTGCCTTTAATCATGCAGCAGGTGGCAAAGGTGGCTGCAATCCCAGCTCAGATCCCAGAGCTGAGCGAGGAGGTGCAAACATGGTACCTTGTCCTGGCAGAGTGTGATAACGCAGGCAAAACCCCAAAAGCACAAAAGCCTGGTGATGGCTGGCATCCCAGGGCTGTCTTCTGCTCTGAGCCCCCCGGGTGGGTACTGCAGTGGTGTCACAGTGGTAACACAGGGGTACCAGCATCCTGGTAAGAAAGACCTTGAGGTGCTGGAGCGTGTCCAGAGAAGGGTAACGAAGGTGGTGAAAGGTCTGGAGGGTAAGTCTTGTGAGGAGCGGCTGAGGGAGCTGGGGTTGTTTAGTCTGAAGAGGAGGCTGAGGGGAGACCTGATCGCCCTCTACAACTACCTGAAAGGAGGGTGTAGCGAGGTGGGGGTTGGTCTCTTCTCCCAAGTAATGAGCAACAGGACAAGAGGAAATGGCCTCAAGTTGCACCAGGGGAGGTTTAAATTGGATATTGGGAAGAATTTGTTCACCTAAAGGGTTGTCAAGCATTGGAAAAGGCTGCCCAGGAAAGTGGTGGAGTCCCCATCCCTGGAGGTATTTGAAAGACATGTAGATGTGGTGCTTAGGGACAGGGTTTAGTGGTGGACTTGACAGTGTTAGGTTTATGGTTGGACATAATGATCTTAAAGGTCTTTTCCAACCTGAATGATTCTATGATTCTATGACCATGCATGAGAAGGGATGGCAGTCTTGGCACGGCTGGTTTCTTACGCCATTGTCCAGACAATATAGTGACGCACTTGGGTAAAGACCATTGTTTACAGCTGTAACAGCTTTTGGGATTGTTGCTCACTGGCAGTCCAGCCATCAGTCACCTACTTCATGGAAAACCCTGCCAGACTTAAAGACAACACATCACATCCCCAGCCCTTCCTGTCCAGCCTCCGGGCACCTCTACAGATGCACGTCATGCCCTCACACCACCTCCTGTTAATGAGAGGAAAATGATAAAATTAGTCCCTTCCAGCAGTGTGTGCTAAAAATAACAAGCAGCATGTAAGA
Source organism: Cariama cristata (assembly GCF_000690535.1). NCBI lineage: Eukaryota > Metazoa > Chordata > Aves > Cariamiformes > Cariamidae > Cariama > Cariama cristata. Next base: position 4,008 of record NW_009628300.1, on the reverse strand, counting down.
CATTGTTTTTTAGATTACTTAAAAAAAATCCCGCGGGGGGAGAGGGGAGGAGGGAGGTGGTGTCTGTTGTCTAGCACTTTGTTTAGGAAATACCGCTTGTGCATCCAGTCTCAGGTGTGAAAGCGTGAGCTGGCGAAGGGCATCGGCCTGGTTTTTGCCTGAGCGAGCACAATGCGGACGTGACCCAGGGCTGCACGTGTTGCTCTGGCAGGTGCCCGTGGACCGCAGTTAATGGATAAGGCTACGGGAAAGCAACTCCAGCAGTTTGCTTACATCAGGTTGGTTTGGTTTGTTTTTCCGATATCAGGTGCTTGTGGGTGAGTCAGGCGCCTTCAGACAGTGATGCTGTGCCCCAGTGATGTGATTCTTTTTTTTCCTCCCTGCCCTTTAGGGAGGAGCAGGTCACAAGCATTGCGCTCTGGCGGTGACCTGGCTGGAAAGGGGCCAGGCTCCGGCAGGCAGCGGGTGAGGATGTCTGGATGTTTTCACAAAGCTGGTGAGTCTTACGAGCATAATTTGCTGGTGGAGCTGTGCAAAAATGCACTGTCCAGCTCCTGTGGTAGGACTTGGCACCAGCCTGATGGGCCTTCTCAGAACCACTTCGCTCATGCCCCCTAAAGCTCCTCCAAGCCCTTGCTGGTGGCTAACTGGGAAAGGACAGGGAATTGCTTCCCTTTGGGTTTTTTTTCCATTTACTAGAAACCAGAGCCTTTGGCCAGGAAGTTCTTAGTCCTTCTTGCACTGGGAACACGTGCCCTGCTCCCTGCCCGTCAGGCTGGGGAGAAGCAGCACAGTGAGTCAGGGGAAAGCCTGCTCACGTGCATGGCGTAGCAGGTCAGGATCTCAGGCTCTTCTCCGCAGACACATCTTTGGGTCCCAGCTTTAGGGAGGAAGAATAAGCTCTGCAGTATCCCTTTGCTATTCCCTTGTGGTAAGCAACATCATTGTCCCCTTTTCCAAAACTCCAGAGATAAAAATCTAACCTTGCTGAAATGCTGTATTCCTTTCTGCCTGCATCCAAGACAAAACCCTTAACTTGTATGTCTATCCTTCACTGATTCCTAGGGACTCTCTTCCTCAAAGCTGCAACACCTCTGGTAGAGGTAATGGAGCCCCTGACACCACCCAACTATTCTGCAGGCAGTCATTACTAGCAAATATCAGAATAGGTATCTCAGTTTCCCATTTGGAAGTTCAAGGCTGTGGTTATCTCTTGTTCCTCTTAAAGGCAGAAGTAAAAGCCTAATCTCCCAATGGTTACCTACTGGCACTCTGCTGTTGCCCTAGTGTGTGCCTGCTGACTTGGAACTACGGAAGGGATTTGTGTAATACGATCATGCATTCAGGATGCACAAAAAAACCCTGAGTTACAACAACGACTCATTTTTCTCACAAATGCTTCATATTTATTATCTCGGCAAGAATACAAGACATACATGCACAAGGCATACAGCAAAACATCTGTCCTATATCCAGAATAGGTCCTAAGAAAATCAAGCTCGTGTTGATACAGTCATATGGCAGATCCATTGCAGAAGTAACAAAAGGAATCTTAGGGAGGACATCAGCAAGCATTGTTCATTTGTGGGCACTGATCACTTGGATCTAGGTCTCTTTCCTGAGCTCCCAGTGAATGCTAGCACTCTTGACAATGCTTAGAGAAACATAAAAATGTATCACAAAAAGCAAATAGTCTTTGCAGATGTAGACAGAAAAATATTGTGCTAATACTTAACTCGGATATCCCCATGACAATGCATTTATGGTGATACTTTTCCTTCATAACATTTATGTGTGCTACAGCTTGAAGAACTGGGCAGGCTCTATGAAGCCCAGACCTCGTTTCCTATTGAATTTCAAAGCAGCATACATTGAGCAGAACACTTTTATTCAAATACATTTCAGCTACCAATGTGAATGCTAGTGTTGAATTTTTCTGAGAGTCCCAGACAGGCACGATCATTGTTTAGTGTCCTTGATGAAGACTCCAGGACTGCACCAAGCCCAGGACATACAGCAGGAGCCCTTGTGCTGAAGTTGGGGCTGCCTTGGATGAACAGCTTTGCTGAGCTGCATGCAGTGCTAGCCTGGGAGCTGACGTTTAGCCAAACAGAAACTCTGCATTTACTTTTTAATACCTGAAAAACCAACCTGTGTACATGTCAGCAACACACGTTACTTTGCAGTACTAAGACAAATAACAACTATTCTTGAAACATTATGAAACACTGAAAAGGTATTAGCTGGCTTAGAGGAGGAAGGAACCGTGCATGTGGCTCAAGCCAACAGCAAAGTTCCCAGTAATGCCACTGGGATGGGGTTCAGTCCTCCATGTGGAAAGCAGGCAAAGTCACTCAGCTTCTGCTTAGTTAAATCAGTGACAACAAGTAACAGCCATACACAGTTGGTTGTGACAGAGTGACCAGAGCTATGTAAGGACAATTTTGCAAAGGCAGATTCAGAAGAGCTAAGTGAAAAATTAATCATAAATACAAACAAGAATTCACTACAAGGCAGGAGAAAACATAATTTGAACAGACCCAGAATTCTGAAAGTGCAACTGTACAGCCTTATGCAATGCAAATGTACTTACAAGGTTAGTTAAGAGACAGAACTCTGACCATTGACCTTAGAGGTAGCTACGAAACACGATCAGCTTCAGCCATTTTCTTGCTAGCTTGCACCCATGAAAAAATACTGTTCAGGATTGTGTCTGACACGAATTGACTAGCAGAGTTACTGTCTGCCTTGATGGCGATCAGTATGCTTAATTCAGCTCCTCCGAAGCCAGCCAAGGGTCATAACCCCTCAGTGAGACAGGCATAATGCATCACCATCCACTGGACATGCTACAGGGGCTTCATCATTCCAGAACCAAAATGAGGTTGCCATGAAATGAAATGGAAATGTAGTACAAGGGAAGAACCTTCACTTGTAAGTATAGCTAAACATTCAGAAATCCAAGGCTGCTTTCAAATACTGACTGTAACATTCAATTCTATTGATATTATTTCTTCAAAGAGAGGTAGTTGCTTTCTTTGAATAAATAACATTCTCAAGATAACTTAAGATTCAACTCAGATTCAACTTTAAGATCTATTTCTATGGAAGTGTTGTTTTCTTACTTATAAAGACACAGCAGTATTGTACTGTTCTCAAGAAGTTCTTTGTAATATTGAAAGAATCCTTCCACCACACATACCTCAATATCTGTATTTGTGTAATATATATTCATATATATTTATGTCTTATATAATGCTATACTAAAGTATGCTCCCCACTCTGATGCATGATGTATGTCCTTTATTATCAGAAAACATATACTTTCTTCTAGTTGGTATAATGTATTTTTATGTCATGTTTTATGTCATGTTTTGAACATTTTTTCATACTGCATTTTGAGCCTAAACAAGTAGCATTCAGTTAGTAGTTCTGTGAAATACTCATGTCATAGACATGGGGTGCACATATTTATATTTTATATATATTATATATACATAAATATATACGTATATATATAATATAGACTAGAACGATGCAACATTGTGTTAATTCATAGAATTGTAATTTTTAGTCCACAAAGCAACATCCTGTAACAAATAACCTTTCAATAAAGATAGTGGTTTACTTAACAAATGAAATAATCCCACCACCAGATCCCTGTCCAGCAGCAGAATCCATGCTTTAGAAAACCAGAAGAGTCAGAAACCCAGCAACCGGCTTTTGCCTTGCGATACACGATCCCAAGTTCCAAGACACGTGACACTTTTTTGTGGCTTCTTCCCGAAGGTGGTCCGAGCTCCCCGGTGAAATGCAGCGGTGGGACAGGAGGACCAGAGGGTGGCTGGGGAAACCAGGCTCCTGGAAGTCTTCTCAGACCAGGCTGAAGGCAAGTTCTGTCTTGCCCTAAGTCTCCCCATCGCACAGCAAGGGGCTCTCTGCCCATGGCTATCCCCCCACACCCCCCCCGGCCCCTTGGCATTCATACGCCAAAATTGCTGTAACATT
>NW_009628299.1:2542-11401 GCF_000690535.1 Cariama cristata | reverse complement strand
TCTCACAGAAGTCACCCCTGTAGCCCCCCTGCTACAAAAACCTTGCCATTCAAACCCAATACACAGGGTCAGGATCTTGGAATGTAGATTCAGGAATCCAAGTGATTTCAGAGAAGTAAGACCTCTCCAGTGCTGGAAATTTATAATTTTACTATCCTGGCTAAACCTGTTTTGAAAGCTAGCAGGGTTAATTTTTTTCTGAGAATTTACAATAAATAAAGGAGGGAGAATGTGATGATTTTCCTCTTTCAGCTGGGAGAGTTAATGGGACTTGGTGACCCATCTGCAAACAAGTCAGGGATGGATTAGAGGTATATCTCACTAATGGGTTTATACACAACTACATTCTCCTCAACTCCAGAAAAACTGGTCCATTCCCACCAAAGCCTGCCCTCTCTTCCCCATGAATGAAACCAGAGAAAAAAACTGTTCTTTATTCAATTTGTTTTTCCTACAGCTCTTACCCACACTTAAATGTGTTGTGTGATAACAATGAGACATAGCTTCAGCTTTTCTAGCTGTGTAGATGACAAATGGAATGACAATTTCAGCAATTAAAACAATTGGGATCTCTGGCAATTTGTAAACACATTAGTACAACAGAAAGCTTTTAAGTCAGGAAAATGTAAAAAAAAAAAAGCCAGAAAATAACAAAAAATATATCCCTCTGGATGCTAAGATGTGAGTGAGGTGAATTAAAATATCTCTGACAACACTTCTGGGAAATCATTCTAGTTGTAAATAGCATTGCAAGAGAGAAAAGTACTGCAATACGTAGGAGCTATTCATCCCACATGCCTGTATTGCGTAGGTAACCACCTGGCTGGACCTAGTTTAATTGTGTTGAGAGAGGAAATAAACAGAACAATAAGAAAGAAAGTGGAGTATTAAAAGTACAAAAAAAGATCTATTGATCAATATTTAACTGCCCGAGCAAGATGATCAGTTTTCATAGCAAAGGATAAAATTGTTCTAGAAGGTGCAGCTGTTTCCTGAAATAAGATGGAACACGTAAAGTTACAATGAAGGTGGCAGGAGTTGTTTGTTTCTTGAGTAGTTACATCCTATATGGAGGCATTTTCTTACTAGACACTTGTAGCCTCAATGCAATTTCCTAATAAACGTGTGCTGAGTTGCCATAATTAATTACCATCATTATTTTCTTATATGCAACATGGGAAAAAAAGCTCTTTGATAGTATTTTCTACCCACAACGTAGACTACAAAGTGCGGGAGAACTGTGTTTAAAGCAATGTTATTTAGCCTGTTTTTTTATCCTTAGTGCTTTGTTTCCTATTCTCTCTTATTATAGTCTCTGTTAGATACAATATATGGGTGAGCATTCAGTTAGAGCGGCCCCCTCGATACAGAACCGGGAATCACAATTTCCTGCTCATCCAGCAACAAGTAAACATGACCACAGTTCAGAGTCTGGCAATAAAATTAAGCTGCAGTGTTTGTAGTTTTGAATTATTTCTCCTTTGCTTCTGAAGCACACAGTGTGTCTTAAAATCTTTTCACCTTTGTACATATTTCTAACATTCATGAGTGCATGTGCCGTTTGAAGAACACTGATTTTTATGCTACAAAACAAGTGCCCATGTGGAGGAGGGTTACCACACAAGGATCCATCTGAAAAACTCTATGGAAGTATCAAATCTGAAATTTTCAGAAATGCAGTAAAATGTCTCCCACCTGCAAAACGTGCTTTTAGCCTTGTCAGTTTTGGACTGAATAAGGAACACGCTTAAATTCCAAGAATCTTTGCTGAAAAAGCACTGAAATAAGCCTTTTAGCAGGTACTCAGAAAGTTAAATCTTGGCACTTGCCAAACTTTTCTTCTATGCTCGCAAACAATGAATTAAACAAATGAGCATTGCCAAGCAATGTGTTGCAGGAGGGACAGAGGGAGACAAAAGAGACAGTGTTTTTCCAACCAACCACTTCCATACCGAACACACGGACAGCAAATCTGATTCCTTCTGCTCCTAGTGAGGCTGTGGTTTCACCAAATGGATTGAGCAGTGCTAACCCCCAAGAAAAGGGGAGGTCCTGTTTTTTACCCCCTACTTCTGCCTCACTTTCTGTTCCTGGCTTGCTGCTCCTTGCTCTGGCTTTGTTGCTCACTGGATCCACCTGTGAGTCAATTCCAATCAGCAGAAGACAAGGATGTTTCCTTGCTAGCTGGGAGCATTGAATCCACTCAGGGAAAGGTCTGAGCTGACACAGCAGAGGAGACAAGGCTGTTGTGGTCGGCAGCTGGAGGAGGCAACGAGATCTTCCATCGATAGGGAAACATGGGATAAGGCTTCTTCTTGATAGGACAAGAGGAAACAGTCTCAAGTTGTGCCAGGGGAGGTTCAGATTGGATATTAGGAAGAACTTCTTCACTGTAAGAGTCGTTACGCACTGGAACGGGCTCCCCAGGGAGGTGGTGGACTCACCATTCCTGGAGGCTTCAAAAAACGTTTAGATGTGGTGCTTTGAGACATGGTTTAGTGGGTTTAGCGGGCATGGCGGCATCAAGTATACAGTTGGACTTGATGATCTTTGAGGTCTCTTCCAACCATTATGATTCTATGACTCTTGATACCATGACCTATAGTCAGAGGGCTGGGGTCCTCCACTGGTGGGTTCATGCCCTTAACTCTCCTTTAGCTCAGCATGGTGGTGTGTCTTGTGGCTCTCCCCCTCATCCAGGTCAAGGTCATCTGTGCTAACCCAGTGGGTAGAGACACCTCCTTGGCTGCAGAGTCCTGCCCTGTTGGCAGGAGTCAGCTGCTGTGCTCAGAGTCTGCTCCTGCTTGCTCAGTGGGATCTTTCTGTCCGACATTCAGCCCTCCAGAAAGGAAGCAATAGCACTGCATGATCCCTAGGTTGTTTTTGTTGCAGAACTTGAAAATCTGACTTTGTGCACCTTTCTTTACCAAAGTTGCTGTACTCCAAGGCTACCAGCTGCAGCATTAGGCTAAATTGACTGCTCTCTGTGACCACATCAGCTGTAGTTGGGTTGCCCTGACTTTTTGCTCCTCAGCGATTACAGATTCTATGTTTTCACATTTTATTAAAACCCAGAAATAGCGGTGTAACATACAACGTAAATTTAGCCTGTTTAAACTAGCCTGTTGGTACCTACCAGTGAGAAAACTTTAACCTCCTTTAAACAGGGAATTTCCACCTTCATGAGCTTGGAGCCCATGTGAGACAATAGCAGTTTTCTATTACATATGGTGTCACTGGCTTTCTCTGTAAAATACAGGCATATACAAGATTTTTTAAAAGCATTATTAAGCCAAAGATAGAGGAAGATTATAATGCTTTAGGAATGTAATGCAAAGTTAATAATCAGACAACTTAAACACACCTTCGTAATCTTCCTTTAACAAAATAATAATTAAAAACCTATTACGATTCTCGTGTCACAAACATTTTACAAAAATAATCTGTCAAAAGGAGAAGATCGTATACAAATGTCATATTAGTCATACAGAAATCAGAACTCTAGGTCTCTTGACTTCAGAATTTTTATTTTATTTGTGTGTTAGATATTACAGATAACCATATACCAAACGAAGGATTCATCTTCTGAAGCACCAGCACTGGATATTTGTCAGCCCTAGATAGTGTTTCTCCTTCCATATGGAAGGTTTGGTGGTTTTGTTTGGTGGTTTTTTTTTTTTTTCCAATTGCTTTGAAAAGATAATTATTAAGAAATCTTTAAATCAAAAGGATAACAAGCATTTAGCAGGAAAAAGTGTCTGAAAGAACCAAAAGTGGGTATTCTTTCTTCTTCTGACTTTTTTTTTGTCATGGACTTTGATTTATGTAATAGGTGGATAACACCATTACGTATATGTACTGTGTCCTGTTTACCAGAGTTTATTTGAAATCACTTTAACTTTGAATAATTTTCCAAGTGTCCCATTCATCTTAAAAGTAGTTTGATTTATATATCTTCTGTCATGATGCAAATGATGACATTTTTGTTAGTGATAGCAATGCTTATGTGATATTTTGTTTTTGTATGCAGGAAATGTTTTTCAAGTAGTTTCCATAAGATTCATATCCATCATAATTATATTTTAATTGGGCATTAAGAAACAAAAATTCCATCTTTTGATTTGAGAGTGTCTAATAAACTGTAGATCTTCAAATCTGGAGGGCTCCCATCCCTCTGACGAGGAAAGGAAGACGTTTCTGGGGAAGATATGGATATAAAGAAAGCATGTCCAGATCTACAGATTTAACCTTTTCCCATAATTGTTAACAGTATCAAAATCCTTTTTTGCTTGTATAGGCAGCGAACACAGTTATCTTAGGGTTTTATAGACTATTTTATTAACCGCGTTTTGGTGAATTGTGAAAAGATTGTATTGTCTGCTAGTCACTAGTCTCGGAAAAAAAAAAAAGTGTGGCTTTATTACCTGCCTGCTGCAAGCCGCGAATTTTGTGCTCTGAGCATGCTGCTCTGAGATGGCCCAATATGTATTTTCGTCTAATTACGCAGATTCTTTTCTCCAGTAAGCTTTCCTCTGTGTTGATTTCCTTGCATCCATGATCAGGCTGTGCAGTTCTATCATTTATTTTTACTACTGTTATTTACTACAGTGGGTTAGCTTGCTACTGGAGATAAAATCACCTTGTTTACAAGATGATACAGAGAATCGGGCAATATACACAGATGTATTGCAGATTCCTATAGTGAAATGTAAGAGTGTACAGAGGCATAAATTCAGGCTAGGAGTGTTTTTGTTGTAGCATCCTTTTCTTCTGTAGAGCATAAATACAGCTCCAACCGAGGTGCTTTTGCAATGCTAACCAGGATAGCTTTCTTATGTTCTGTTTCACCTTGTAAGCAGGTTGTGCTTTATATGCAGAATTAAATTGTAACTAAGTCCATAGAAATTCAGTGAGAGACCAAAATTTTGTCCTTTCGTCCTTTATGTGCAGCCATGATAAAAAAAAACAGCAAGAGTCCTGATTCAGCTCCTACTGCAATTTAATTATTCATAAAGGGCCTAGCCTATTAGATTTTTTTAACAAGGGATACTTTTTTCCCTAAACTTTAGATAAATCAGGTTATTCTAGTGACTTCACAGTTAACATTTAACAAAAAAAACTGCACAGATTCTTGCTGAAGTGAAACAAGAAATTAAGCCAAATTATGTTTCCGTTTTTGAATGTAAAGACCGGCAAACAGAAGGAGACTAAAGAAGAAATTAATTTCAGGCCCAGAAGTTGTGATTCTGACAGGCTTAGTACAAGATGTCAACTGTGATATCCCTCACAGTTCTCTAAACAAGGTCATCGCGTATGTATTTTCTTTATTCAGTCATTTGTTATGAAGATACCTCTCATATTTTTCCTCCTCTCCTTTCTGTTCTCTTTGATGGCAAGCCCAGAAAAGAGTTTATAGAGTCTGCAAGTATTACTGCAAGAGGATACTGTTTCTGCTGACAGGGAGGTGAGGTTACACAGATCACTGGTTTAGTGTTTGAGGGATTAGAAGAGAGATTTACTGAGATGGCAGAAGGTGGTGCATCTCTGTGGAAATGAAAGAGAAGTGAAAACCTACATTGTGTTTGCAAAGTCTGGACTTTTAAATTGCTAAAGCTTTGTTTGGCAAAAAAGATAAACATGACCTTTAATTTTCTTCATCTAGAACAGGCCTTTCTAACCTGCTGTGGTTGAGGACACCAGCCTTCAGATCTTGACTGTTTATCAGGCTTTGCTTTCTAATTTCTTTGGGTATAAAGCCAAGAATTTCTCTGCATGTTGCCTTCCTGTGGGCTTCTTAATGGATCAGAGGTTTAGCTGGAATGTTCTGACCTGGGAAATGTGCCTCCTCGTTTGGTGCTGGCTGGTAGCACAATGCTGAAGGTTTGTCTGAACGTTTAAGATGCTTTTGTGTTAGATGTGGTGGGAAACTTCATTTCTGGAGTACTACTCATAAAGCAATATTAATTCTAGTAAGTGCAAAATTATATCGGCACAAGGGATTTTTAAGCTTTAAGTGTAACACTGTTAGAAATCAAGAAACAAGCAGAGAACAGAAAATGCCCTTAAACAGCAGATGAAGACTTGAGCTGTGGTGTGCCAAATGAATTTCTGAGTAATGTGTAATTCCTTTCAGTAACTTTTTGTTTGCTTTCCATTGCACGTTTTTTTTAGTATAGCATATTGTCTTGTTAGGGTATCTTTATGCCATCTCCTAAATGCTACTATTTAGCAAGACTTACGAAAATATATCTTTAAGTCTTCTGATTGTAATGAATTTTAACTGCAGATCCAACTACCAAGAGAAGGGATAAGGTTCAGCTGACAAAATGTTGGTGCTAGCTTTGTAAATATCTGTACCTAAGCTAGTTCCCTTGGGGTCCCTTTATATTCGAAGCGAAGAAGGTACTTCTAGTGAATAATTTGTATCATTCTGAAGTAGGTATCTGAAAAGATGATCTATTCCCTCAAAGTACCTATTTCTTCCCAGATTGTCAATAGGGAGAGGTTAGCATGACTAGCTCTCATATTGGCATCTACTTTATACAAACAACAAGTTTTGGTGAGGGGAATCCCACCCCGTGTTCATGCCCCTATGCTGTTCTGGAGCTTCATAATCTAGAGCCCCTGTTCCAGTGTTCCTCTCATAGAACTTTTGGCACTCAGTTGAAGTCAACTCGATTTTATATGATTCTCTCATTAGAATACAGGGAGAGACAGGTGACTTCAGGTTGTAGCCCACCCAATGTATGAATTGCTCTTTCAAGTTGTTGTGATTTTTGTAGGTCCAAAAAGAAATTATTTCTGGGACCTTCTCTTTATACAGTATTCTTGAAATACTACAAAGCATAACAGATTATATCAATCTTTAATTAAAAAAAATCTCATGCCATGCATGAAAGTAAAATCAAATTAAGATCTGGAAGAAGAAGAAAGTGCAAATAGGATTTCAGTGGACAAATACAGTAATGGTTACCATTCTCATGCAAGAGCAAAAGCATGACTACATTTCAACATCAGTTGAGTCTAATACGATGTTTGTACAGAAGAGGGCATCTTCCATCTATCAAAAGCTTGCATAATTAAACCCTTAAGGTTTTCTGCTATGAAAACAGAAAAAAAACCCAAACCACAATTGTTTCAGTGATGATTTAAATATTCATTTAGATGTCTGTCCTTCATGCCCTCTATCCTGCAGCCCTCATCACTCGTACTGGGATCAGTTGTCTCACCCCATGGAGTCAGTTTGGGCTATTGTACCTCTGACTTTAGCAGATAATTCTTTTTTTCTGAAAGCTCCATTGCATCTATTCCCTTCAGAAATTACTTTGGGAGCACTCCCAAAGAGAAATCACAATTATGGTTGTTAGAAGGGCAGAGTGATATACAGAGAATATAAAACAGAGTAGTAAATGGTAGCACAGAACTGAATAAAAGAAATGAAACACAAAAAAGGCAAAAGCAAGACTGGGTAAGTTAATTGGAAAGAAGACGTCACAGAATCACAGTATGGTTGAGGTGGGAAGGGATCTCTGGAGGTCATCTGATCCAACCGCCCTGCTCAAGCAGGGCCACCTGGAGCAGGTGGCCCAGGACCATGTGCAGATGGCTTCTGAGTATCTCCAAGGATGGAAACTCCACCGACTCGCTAGGCAACCTGTGCCAGTGCTCAGTCACCTTCACAGTGAAAAAGTGTTTCCCGATATTCAGGGGAAACCTCCGCTGTTTCAGTTTGTGCTCATTGGGTTTTGTCCTCATTCAATACACTAATTCAAAGGAAATGAGCTGTACAGGAAAGTGATGACAGGAAAAGGAAATACAAAGTAGATTGGAAAAGAATGGAGAAAATTTGTGGGTATCACTTGTCTACTGCCCAGATGAGTGAAACCAAAATGATAAAAACACAAGGACTGTTAATGAAGTAGTCAGGCAATTGAAACTACGAACGATGGGAAAATGAAATGGGGAAGTATTAGATAACAACAAACACATTGTTAATTTGTAAAATCTACCCAAAACTCAAATGATAGAAGAAAAAAAGGTCTGTGATTTTTACATTTATTCCTGGTTTCATTCTTGATCACATGTGTACTGTCTCCATTTGGACACTCTTTTATTGTTGTAGTCTGGCAAAAAACTTCTGGCACCACGCTATTAGGTATTTTTCTTCCTCTTCCATATCAAATTAAAGTTTTTTATCTTGTATAATTCCAGCACTATTTACATTTTCTCTTTGCTTTCTAGTTTCTGTTGCTGATCCTTACCTTATTTGCACTCTGTGCATATTTTTCCTCTATCTCTCTGCCTTCCTCATTCTGTGCTCCCTGTCCTCAATCATGTTGTTTGTATTGCACAAACTACCAGTTCTTCACCAGTTCTCACATTCCATCTGTTTTTCCTTAACATATAAGCCAGGAGATGGGTGCTGCAAGATTGTTATGTAACCTTAAATTCATAGTAGTATCTATTACGTTAAAATATTTAAAATGTGCTGTCTGTTGTAGATAGTAAGCTCCTCGATCTGGTTTGTTTTCCCACACAGTAATCGGTGATACAGATTCAGTGAATGTATTCCAAATGAATCACCTGTAAGGAGGAGTAAATGTAAATGTTGCATAAAAAAAGAGAATTAGTGTCTTTCCTCTGTAATATAGCACATACAACCTGCTGTAAAATCAGCAGATTTCCCAACACAGAGGACCTACTCTAAAAATTCAAAAATACCACATGAAGAAACCAGAACCTATACATTACATAATAAAATATATAATATTAACAAGTTTCCTTATTTTTATATGATGCACAACAAAGCATGTTGTTTTTGCAGGAACCTGAGAAACCAAAATAGAAATGCAACATTCA
>NW_009628299.1:0-2485 GCF_000690535.1 Cariama cristata | reverse complement strand
GAATTCAGCATTCAGAAGTTAGTAGGTTCCAAAATCATAATAGTATAAGTAAAATAACAATTAAAGACAAATCCCCTCACAAATAAATTAAACTAGTTTGTTAGACTTACTGCTCCTACTAGATCTGTACCATAGCTTTTAATCCACATACCCCTCTATCTGTGTCACAAATAAACTGATCATCTTCAATAAAGCTATTGTGGAAAAACTTCTGTAAAGGAATAAATGCTTTTAGTTCAAGGAAATACTGTCTACTCAAAAGTTCCTGCAACTTGTCATTTTTATAGGAAATTACTGTTTCAGATGATTTAGAGAATTTGGGAAGTTTTTTTGTTTTTATTTTATTCTCTTTTTTATTTTAATTAAAAGTATTCATCTTGAAAGGGAGAATGTCAAAGAGTTATGAGGAGTATTTGTAGTTAGTAAATGAAGTCCATGATGTATTCTACAGATTCAGATTAGCCAAAAAACCCAAGATCAGATAAGAGTGGATTTGCCCTATTTTGCCTGTTGTTTTCTTGCACAGTCTGTGCTGAATTAATGCATGAGGTAGAACATGATTTTTTTCAGGTAAAGCTCCTATTGACTTCCTAGACAGGAAGAAGAGTATGGAAACTAATGTTCTGCTGAAGTAGAACTTCTCATGATTGTGTTTGTTCAGTGACTTGTCACCAGATACAAAGTGGTCCTGCTTGCTATTGATATTTTGTCAGACTAAACTAGTCTCTTTCACTTCAAAGAGATTCTTATTAACTCTGTTTCAAAGCCCATGAAAGTAAGTTTTATCGAGTGCTCTATCGGCACCGTGGAAGTGGATTTTCTAAGAAATCCAATTGACTTCTTGAGTCAATTATTCTGTTAAAGCTGCTTGTATGGTTTTCAGAACATGAATGTTATAGCAAAGAGGTAATCTTGCAATTTTCTGGCATGCTGAAAGTTTTTATGTTGTTACCTACGTTATTGTTTACAGAATTGCAGAGTAGTTCAGGCTGGAAGGCACCTCTGGAGATCATCTACTTTGCCTCTTCTCCTGAAAGCAGCGTCTGAGCTTGTTGCCCAGGACCTTGTCCAGTTAGGTTTTGAATATGTTGCAAGGACGAAGACTCAACAGTCTTTCTGGGCAACCTATGCCAGTGTTTGACTACCTTCACAGTAAAAAAACCTTTTTCCTACTTTTAAACGGAATTTCTTGTATTTCGGTTTGTACCCATTGCCTCTTGTCCTGTCACTGGGCACTACTGAGGAGAGCCTGGCTCCATCCTCCTTACTCTCCCCGTCAGGTTTTTATAGACATTGTTAAGATTCCCCTGATTCTTTTTTTCTGCAAGCTGAACAGCCCCAACTTGTATGTTAGATGCTCCAGTCTCTAAATCATCCTAGCAGCCCTTGCTCCAGTGTGCCCATGTCTTTCTTATGCTGGGGATCCTAGAACTGGACCCAGCAAACGAGATCTGTCTCATCAGTGCTAAGCGGAGGGGAATGATCACCTCCTTCAACCTGCTGGCAATACTCTTAAATGCAGTTGGTCGTCTGGAAGGATCACCTCCTTCAACCTGCTGGCAATGCTCTTAAATGCAGTTGGTCGTCCTTGCCGCAAGAGCACATTGATGGCTCATGGTCAGCTGCTTGTCCACTAGATACCCGAGTCCTTTTCTGCAAAACTGCCTTCCAGCCAGCCACTACAGGCCTGTACTGGTGCATGAATTAACAGCATCAGAGTTTATATCCTGGAATGAAGTGAAGAAAAATGGATTAAACATTGAATTGTGTTGCAGATGTTATGTCTAGAGGAACAAAATACTCAAACTCTACAATTGGACTTGATGATCTTTGAGGTCTCTTCCAACCGTAATGATTCTATGATTCTATTTTACTGGCTGAAGGCAGTGGTAAAATCCACTCCCTTAGTCTTCTCTTCTTATGCCTGAATAAACCCGCGTTACCAAGCCTTTCTTTTTATGTTGTGTGCTCCAGCTCCCTAATTTTGGTGGCCCTGAAGTGGGCTGGCCCAGTTTCTCAAAATCTTCCTTGTATTAGGGATCCCAAAACTGCACAGAATACTCTGGATGCAGTCTCAGGTGCTAAATACAGAATCACTTTCCTTAACCTGCTGACTTCAGTCTTTCTAATGCAGCCAAATAATGAGCTTGATCTTCATTGCTCAACTTTTCTGCAAAACTGATCTCCCCAACCAGTTTTGTTGCCTGATGTTATCCCATCCCAGGTGCAGGACTTTGCATTTGCCCTTGCTGAAGTTCATGAGGTTCCAGTCAGTCCATTTCTCCAGTCTCTTGTTGTCCCTCTGAACAGCAGCCCTGCCCTTGAGCATACTGATTTTGCTATTTTCCACAGGCTTCCTTGTGGTGCATTCTATCTCTTTATTCATGCTTTTAATAAAGATATTTTCTCCGATAGTGACCCCCAAGGAGCACCATTACCAAGTGGACTTCATACCGTTGATCACTACCCTTCAAGTGCAGCAGTC
>NW_009628298.1:0-8342 GCF_000690535.1 Cariama cristata | reverse complement strand
GTAAGCAGAAAGACGCGCCCGTCCCTTCTTCCTCAGAAAGCCAGCCAAGTTTTTTTACACAGATCATCTAAAGGGCTGTTTCCGAGGCAAGACCGAGGAGTGAGCCGGATTTAAGTGGGTAGGAAACAAACTCTGGTGAGTTTGTGGGCTCTCTGTGGGGCACCTGCAAGCCCAGGGAGCAGTGGGGAGGCGTTTGCAGTCAGCTCGACCCTTCCAGCCTGCAGCTGGAACGGGGCCGAGAAAGCATCAGCAGAAGAAAAATAACAGCACTGGGTACCTATTGAGTCTTATGTTTAGCTGTGCTTTGAGTTGCACTAGACTTGCCCCAGCTACTTCGATCTTCAGTACAGCACGCACCTCTACTACTAATCAGTCCTCTCAGAAAATGAAGCTTAGGTGAATAAACACATGACCATCACAAAGATCAAGCAAAGAGCCTTAGATCCGAGTCCAAGCTTGACAGTCCTCCAGACATGCAAAGCCAGCACCTGCACATTATTTTTGTAGTTTAAAATAAGCATATAGGAACTTGTTAGGAAGTTTTATAGCTTGCACACATTGCAATTAATTTGTAATGTGTTTCACGAGGGTTTGGTACCCTTGAGATGTCATACAGCTTCTAACACTTCTAACCCTAATGAAGCAGTACACCATTTTCCCAAAGGATTGAAGACAGCTGAATCCCTCACAAAACAGCAGCTTGAATCAATACCAGAGCTGTCATAGGAGGATTCCACTGTGAACTTTATGCTAATTTAGAATTAGTACAATACCAAATACAGTAAAAGGTTTTTATAATCCATTTAATTTGCTGCAATTTAAAGAGAAAGAAGCATTGAACTGTGCCATTGCTGAAGTCTACTTTCAAGGTGCTCACTATATTCCCTCCTTGTCTCATCACACCCAAAGCAATTCAGTACTGTCCTCAGAGGAGCTGGTTGACCATCCCTCAATCAATTCCCACACATTGCTGAAAGTATTGCAAGCTTGATTAATGAAACAGATTAGGAGCGGCTAATCCCAGTGTTCCATCTTTTGCATAGAGCAAAAATATGTTATTAGGTATAAATACTCAAGGTCCTGCTACAGTATTTACAAACATGGGAGCACTGAGAATGTTGCTAGGAGGAGGGGAGAAAGTATTAAATATTTATCCTCTAAGTATTTAAAGTAACCTTAGGACCCTAAAGTTTATTACTGTTTGTGACTTGCCTACATAATAAATACTACATACCCTGAGGTAAGTTTGTATTTCTTCTTGAGGAAACAAACCATCCCCTGTGCTTCCTACCCCACAGAATAGAATCAAGGAGACCGCAGGAAGAAACCCTAAAGTTTATTACTGTTTGTGACTTGCGTACATAATAAATACTACATACCCTGAGGTAAGTTTGCAAACCATCCCCTGTGCTTCGTACCCCACAGAATAGAATCAAGGAGACCACAGGAAGAAAGCACTTCCACTTATCAAAGATATTTCAATGGTGGCCCAGAGCTGGATTACAGGAAGATGTGTTTGAAGAGAGAACTGCAAAATCAAGACAGCACAGAGGGCACTCAAAACTAGGAAAGAGGGGCAGTCACCCTGCATATACAAATCTCCCTCAGGCTCTTAGCCAGTTTCCCAGCTGCCAGCAGGGAACCTAACCAAAAAGCCAGCAAGTATGCCAACCAGGGACTTGGACACCCAGCAAGATGCTGCTGCTGGAAGGAGGCATTTCTAAGGTTTAGCCTCTGTCTAGTACAGGTGTGAAACTTGGTGCATTTACAGGGATAGCTAGTGCTTCAGTACCGGACAAGAGAGGCAGAAGAGAAAGAAGACTCGGCAAAACTAACAGGCTTAAAAATACTGCCTGAGTAAGCAGCACTGTTACAGGGTTGTTTTGACTGCCTCCAAAATGAGCATGTCTAAGGAACTCTGTTATTTTACATCGAACAAGATATATACATGTGTAAAATGCAGTATTTGACAGATTTTTTTCAAAGTAGACAGTTTAAAGTAGGTAGATTGTCTTTAGCAATTATTCCCAGAGAACTATATCTAATCCCTCTAATTCTTTTCCCCAAAGCCTTTCTAGTTTGTTAAAGGAAGAGTAACAACATTGGCACATCTTTTCAAAGGGTTCTTGTAGTAGTAGTAAGCAAGAAATTGGAAAGCACCTGTCAGTTATTTGAAAGAATTATTTTCTGCTAGCATCAGAAACCAATCCCTCTAATTCTCACTTCACCTTGAATTTTCACTTCACCTTGAAGTGTATAGAGAATTTTGACAAGAGGTATTACAAAATTTGGTTTATCACCTTAAAATAAAGGGAAAGAAAGAAGCAAGCAAGCAAGCAGTGTTCCCAGCTTTCATATCTCTCTCAGTATTTCATGTTTTACCCAAGAATCCCAGTATCTTTAGGCAGATGATAAAAGTCATATGGAAAACAAACAACAACAACCTCCAACAATATAAAAATTGAGCTTCTCCAAGTCTCTAGTACTCAGCCGAGGGGGAAGGACTGAAAAGTTGAATTGTAAGCAGCCAAAGTAAATAAAACCACCTGAAACAGATTCTGAAATCTCAGTACTTCAGTTTAAAGCATAAAATATGACATTAAACAGATACCAATGAAAGTCTTGTAAATCTAGAAGTTATATAGAAAGGAAAGCACATTAGCACAAGCCATATTTCACAGCTATAAGCTTTTGTACTTCCTACATTAATTTATGACTTCTGAAGTCTGCATTTAGCATGCTATGAGTACCAATAGTTATTTTAGTACTGTATCAGACTGTGCCAAAGTAAGATGTACTTCAACTGGCCTTATTTAAAGTCCTTCAGCACAACTTTTATAGTGATAAGAATTGGGGGGGTCAGGAATCTATTATGATACATGCACAAGTGAAATATTAAGGCCAAGTGACTTTTACACTTTGGTCAGAATCGAACATGAAGGAAACTCAGTTCACAGGAATACTGTTGAATATGTCTTTAAATAAGGTATTCATGGATGTATGTGTGTAGAGAAGCTTGGTTCTTCAGGAACAGAAGGTACAAACGTTTTCAAAACTGAGATCATATTAGAAAATAAGCAATACGTCCTAAAAGTCAGTTCTTTCTCAGCCTCACCAAACCAATTTGGCTCAAATCCAGAACAGAAAGAGGAAGGTCCAGTGAGATCCCAGTCAAGCATAATAAGTAAGACTGATAAAGACCTTTGCTAGGGACAGAAACATCCAGGTGGAGATCAACATTGTGTAGGGATAGTACCTGGCACACAGACCAAGATGAGCTACATAGCTCTACCCCTTCTCAGCTAACTCAGTATTCTGCAGGTGCATAAACACTAAGCCCATATGGTTCAGGCATAAAGCATTTAGCTCTTAGTGAACAGGGAACTCACTGCCAAATTTGTTTCTTCCTCCTGTCAAATGCTACCACTCTTTTTGTGTTTACTCATATACCAACTTCAAAAGAAAAGCTCTCCTTTTTAATAGAGGAAAGGAAAAGTCAGCCTATTTATGCAGAAGGTTTGGTTTGTTTTTAAATAGTTATCCTTTATAGCTACAACTTCAATACCAATTAGTCAGGAGTATCAGTGAACCTGAAACATTCATCACATAAAAATTTACTTCTAATACAAAACAACAGAAGCTAGTCTAGTTACTCTCCAAAATGTCCATAATCCTTAAATACCCACATGCAACTAAGATTCATAGCAAAACAGTCTTACCTTTTTCTCTGAAGAAAAATAATCAGGTACAGAAGACAACTGTTAAAAGAGGTTCCGTGTTCCACAGGGTATGAAAGAGCTTCACTAGTAGTAAACCCTTAAACAGAACCTGAAGCTAGCCTGTACAGCACAACTGCATGAGGCATCAGAGAGTACAAAGCATGTATCAGTGGTATATTTATAAAGCTTAACTCCAATTGCCTGTTGCACCTTCTCAACACAACAGTCTAACACTGCAGCACATGACTGGAGCTGTAAAAGCAGTAAATCAGTTTCCTGCTTCTTTAACTGATTGACTAATTAAGACCATAATCAGTAAACTATTTACACATGGAGACAAGAACATCTGAATTTTCTGACTTTTCACATGCATTTTGTGAGCTTTTCTGTTTAAAGCAAATAGAAAATGTATGGTACTTTGAATTTTAATCAGCATTTATAGTAACACTGTGGAACAAACACATTCAAGAACTAGGTTTTTTTCTCTTTTCACAGAGGGAGAGGAACACAGCAATTCATAACTTGTTCAATGAAGATTCCTTGCTAGCACCTCAAAGCACACCATTCTGTCAAAAATCCAGGACTAGACCATTGCCTAAGATTCTTTTTTCTCCTCTTCTGGATTCACACAAAAAAACCGCACATGGGTATATGCCCCACTATTTATTCATCTGGATTCTCATACTGATCTTGCAGAGTGACATGCAAGTACAACATAAGTCAAATTCAACTGTTCCTTTGCACCACATGGAATTTTATAAAATTCTAATATTAATTAAACAAACAGTAGCTTTCTGCACCAGTTCATAGAGCAGAGCAGTCTTACCATTTGACAATTACCAGTATCACTATTACCAGAAAATCCAAACTTTCCAGAGAAAGTGGAAATATTAAAACTTTGTCTTCTTACTCCAACATACACAGTATTTTCAACTCTTCCAATACAGTACACAATGAAACTCATGAAAGACATTGGAAGTAATTTTCAAATGGATCACATTTTTCTTCTGGAAGGCTGAATAGCCAACTTAAAGCCATTCAAAAGACACCATATTTGTGAACTATTTTTCCCTTTCTAGACTTACTCCATCTCCTCATCAATAACATCCTCTCACTAAGAAGTAGAAATCAGTTTCCAAATATTTAATTATAATTGGAAAAAGATTACAAAATACAAAGTTTTATTTTACTTGGGACTACAGAAACGTATTACTTCAGTTTTTCCATTTCCTTCGAATTCGACAAAAAGTAAGAAGCAAAACAAACGACAACAAAAACTAACAGATGTATAAACTAGTTTCACCAATTAAGCTTGAAAATTCAGAAAATATTTTGCCAAATAAATTTCAATGGCGGAACCTGGCAGGTGCAATTCCCCACAGAAGTGCTGCATTCCTAGAATGAACTAATGCCCTTCAGTAATATAGAAAGTCAGTCACTTAGGCAAGGCAGGACTTGTAAGAGACCAAGGATTAGCATCTCTGAACATTGGAGTAAGCTGAAGCAGTTTGGATCCTCTGTCAACTCAGAGCTCATCATGTTTTGCAGGGTCCATACTGGGTTTGATGAAGACTCCCTCCATTGCTTTCCAATAGTTGTGATGATTAGCCGTAGGCATGCCATGAACTTCCCGTTGGCCTCTAATGGGATGGCCATACTGTTCCCCTGTTATTGAAAGGAACACCTCAGTTCCTACGTGCTTGAAGCGCACCGCATCCTCCCGCTCCCAGTAAGTCCCACTGCATTGCACAATCCATATATCGAGGTCATCTCCTTCACCATCATCACCAAAGGCACTTATTTCCTGTTAGAGACACAAACTTCCTGAAGTGAAAATGTAAGCAAACACCTCCAATACACACACAAAAATATCAACCACAAAGTCAGCAGAGTTTAAAGATAAGGATGGAGAGGACAGAAAAAGCGTTGTTGCATTGCTTTGTCAACAGTTATCAAATCCAGAAGCAGTAACTTTCTACCACTACCATCTGAACACAAAGTGCCAACAAACTCCAACATGTAATCTGAGCAAAAAGTGCCAACAAACTCCAACATACATTATAAATGAAGTGAAAGAAGATTTGAGCACAGAGATCAGAACAATCTTTCTGAGAAAAAATTCAGAAGAAACAGCATACTAATGCTGATGCAAATTTTCCCCACTCAAAAAAGTTTGTAACTGTAGACATTTAGTTTTGTAGTATGACCACCTTCATAGTTACCATCGCAACAGTTTTTTTCAGCATGTGTTTTTATCGCAACGTCGCAACAATTTAGCTTATTAAGTAATAATATTACTTTTTTTACTTAATTATACCAAGCTTACAATTGGGTCAACAACTATTCTGGTTTACATCTGAATAGCGCTTTAAAAAAAAAACAAACAAAAAACCATTAAAGCAAATGAATTCCTGCTAAATCAAAAGTTAGATATTAGATTTCATTATTCACACAAAAAAATTCCAGGCATTTCCAGAAACTGGATAGGCTAAGCTCCAACTGTTTAGGGCTCTACATAGCCTTCAATTCTTAAAAATCTGATAACTAGAAGTGATGAACAACTTGAAAATAGAACTGCAATAGTTTGTACCCAGCAACCTAAAATTTTAGGGTCACATTAATTCAAGTTTATGGAGTCTGAAAAGTGTGAAAGACAAGATACTAACTGAAAATTCAACTTCTGTTAAGAATACAAAATAAAAGTTTGTGTTCATAACTACATCATATTTCAATAATGTCATAAATCACAGTCCTGTCAATCTCCTGGAAGTCATGCAAACTGTCCTTTCTCTCAGATACTGTGCAAACACATAGCAAAACCAGAGAAACACAGTGACAGTTGCTGAAATATTTACATCAATGACAATGTTATACAAATTGTCTAAACTGACAAACGAAAATCGGGGTAAAGTTTTAGAGTCGATCTGTTCTTCAAATAATTCTTCTGAAATACTATTTTTCCATCACTTTTTTTTGTTTTAATAACCAAATCATCTAGATACCCTACTATGAAGGGTAACTATAAGGGGGACCTCATTGTTTCAGCCACTTTAGTGAATGTAAAAGACAAACCTTTTTCACAGAGTCAGGTCTTCCAACTTTGAATGTAATGACCTATCTACATAGCCTGAAGGAAGAATAAAATGACTACTAACTACAAACTTCCAACAAGTTTGCATTATTTATTTTAAGAGAGATTTTCAGTCTTGGAGAAGCATTTGTTCAAGGACAAGACTGGAACCTAATTACAGTTAGAAATTACAATCTTCTAGGTACGTACAAAATGATAAATAAATACTATTACAAGAGCAGGTTAATTTTTCCTGTGGGAGGAGGACACATAAATAAAAATAGTGAACTAAAACAGGGATAGCGAGAAGATGACTGAGATTAATAGATTGGATCACTGAGGAACTTGGACCTAGGAATGCCTAGTGTTATAACACAATTAGTTGCTTTGCTCTAGAGCAATCTTCACCATGTTGAGGGAAGTGCTCAGTCTTGAAAGTGCTAAACATTTCAGAATGGTCTTTCCAGTAGCAATAGTGCAGAGTTAAAAAAAAAAAAAAAGCAGATTTGTTAAAACTATTGTGAAATACTGATACTGGCACATATATAAATTTTACCTCTGTCAAGAACTCAAATACATTATTCCAAGACATAGAAAAGCATATACTTCAACTCTTGATATGCATAGATGTACTGCTTCTGGCAGCTAGTACCCAAGCCGGATTCTTCAAAAACATGAGACACTGGAGACACTATTGTTGATAGCATGCACTATTTACACAAAAAATTAAGATTTAAAACAACTCACTTGATTATTGGAGAGTGGTGATGGGAAGTGATGAGTGTGTAAATTTTTTCCTGTGTTAACATGGGTGAGTCGTATAGCTTGCCCACATTTCACTGGTGTCCCACGCTGGCAACTGCCATCACTCTTCCCACGAATCCGCCAGTAACTGTTAGCATCATCTGAAGCTTCAACTCCTGTCACTGACTGTTGCCCGCTTCCTGTTTGAATAAGATTAAATGGCAGGAGACTTAACCTACTTCCCCAGTTCAAAAAGTCCTGAAAGAACTTAAGAAATTTGCTTTAATGTTCTCATGCCTTTATGTTTAAGGGATGTTTAATTCTCACAGCCCATTTACTGACTGCAATGGGAATGCAGGTACCAAATAATCTT
The DNA here is from genome assembly GCF_000690535.1 of Cariama cristata. Lineage (NCBI taxonomy): Eukaryota > Metazoa > Chordata > Aves > Cariamiformes > Cariamidae > Cariama > Cariama cristata. Next base: position 436 of record NW_009628298.1, on the reverse strand, counting down.
TCAGTTTGAAGAAGTGAAACACAGCATGTGTTAGCAGATGCAAACTGTAAAAGTTCATGGTGAACACATGAGAAGAAAATCTGATCTATGATGGATACTATTCATGCCATTCCACCTTTCTCAAAATTACTACCAAGTTCTTTGTGTCCCCAAACAAACCAGCACCCTTGTTGCCAGAATAGATGCTGGGAAGGTTCTGCTGAGGCCCTAGACACAGAATAGGGCTCATCTCAGGGCTAAGGCCAAAGCATCCCTGTCACATCCCCACTCCAGGGGCACAGCTGCAACGTGTTCCAGTACCCAAGGCCTCAGCATCGTTCTCTCCCTGCCAGGTCTCCAGTACACCCCACAACCCCATCCCTGGCCTGCTGCTCCCTCTGACCAGGGACACGAACCTCAGCAACCTCTAACCGCTTCCTCCTACTTCCCTGCCACC
>NW_009628297.1:0-8527 GCF_000690535.1 Cariama cristata | reverse complement strand
AAAATTGCTTAGGGAAAAAATAACCCACCATATTCTAGTATCGGTACAAATGAAACTGTGGGAAGCATGTCTCATCCCATATAGCATCAGCTACTTTTTCTGACTTTTCACTGAGATACAAAGCTGATTATATGCACCATAGGCAAATATATAATTCATTAATCAATTATTTTAAGTAGAATTATTAATTTCTATTCTTACTAATAAGCTATGTCTGAAATCCTGATAAAATTCGAGTTACTGAAAGCTTCAATAGCATTTTTAATGTGTAGAGGATTTGTTTCTGTGAAATATGAAGTGGATATCCAAGGAATATCTAATGATTCTATCTAGCTTCGTATCCAGTCTGAAATCTGTAGGCGACTATGGGAGAGAATTTTTATCTTCATGTTGCAGATGAAGAGCTGCCACAATGCTATACACAGGGTTGGGGTTATTTTGTACATTTTTGTCCCATAATTTCCCTTTTTTTTTCCTTTAGTAAACACATTCTTCGAAAATTATATCTGTTTAAAACTAGAGAAAATTTAGAGCATGTGTACAAAATACCATTGCAAGGAATTATGCCAGGTATTTTTTTTATTGTAAATAAATGTTAAGCTGAAAGTAATATGATAAATATATGTACAATTTGAAACTGAACAAGCTTTTTAAGTATATACAGTGTCTCCATACTAATTCCCTCATGCAATTTATTTTAGTCAAACTATGCTGTGCTCCAGTAAGGTACAAGAAGAGCCATTTAAGGAAATATTTGATACTTTCCCCATCCTATTAGTGTGATTTCCATGAGACTGAAATTTAAAAAAGTGCTTATTTCAATTGCTAAAAAGGGAAGTTTGTATAGGGATTCTCTTCTTGGGTTTCTCCTTTTTTTTTTTTTTAATCTCCCTTGCCATGCTTCAAAAATCTTCCTAATAATCATGATCTATAAACTAAAAATTAAAATTTTCATAAATATGAAGTATTACCTAACCTGTACTAACAAACCATTTAACTACATGGATCCAATCCACATGAAGACAAGTGTTCCCTAAACTGTACAATAATACTTTTGTACTTCTCTATAGCACACGCTAAGACTCGTTTACAAATAAGAAATAAATAAAACCCTAATACGATATAATCTTTTTTTTTCCCAAAAAAGTACGATTGATTAAATCTTCACAAGTAGGATCAGCTTTCTAGAATCATGACTTGCAGTGGGAAAAGCTGTGTTTCTACTGTAGGCTAGTGCTGTTGCAATAACCGTAGGTTATTGCTACTGCTAAAGACCCAGCTGCATGGCATACATTTAAAGTAATGTGAACCTGTTACAGTTAGCCTACCACAGAATTTTTTTTTTAAAAAAAAACCTCATGGATTTAATAAGGTAATCTTTGCTACAGTACTTTCAACACTGGATATGGTACCAACTTTTGTCAGTTAGGCAATGTATGTGTAGGAAGCAGGGACAATTTTGTATGTTTCTGGGAACTAGTACACAAATCCTAGCCTTTTAGTTCTAAAATTCCCACATTTCTTTTCTCAACAACCTACTTGTAAGGATTGTTGGTCTCTTACCTTTATGCAGGAGACACAACACAAGGTAACACTGTAATAAAGCAAGCTGATATATTCTACTACAAAATCTTTATAAAGTGTTCAAGTTCCTTTGGGGCTTGTTTATTCCCCAGCATTTAGGTGTCACTTTTCATCAGTTGCAGGAATCCATTCTGTGGTTTCTTTCTGTACTAATTTAGTTTTTCCATTTCTATTGTATTTTGTGAGGCTATTTTCCACACCCTTTTTTCTATACCAAGTTAAGGGAAAAGTGCTTAGGTACTGGTAAAGGCTTCCCTGAACGTTGAGTTTCTGTGTTTGCATGCCGATCCAGTCTTCATGACCTGGGAGGGAGTTGGTTTTTTGTTTATTTTAAATCTGGTGAGTATCGTCAAGTTCTGAGTGAGGATAATGAAGGAGAATCCAGAGGAAAATACTATCAAATATTTAGACTGAAAATGCACATGCATAAAATATGTTTGCAGTCTTTATTAGGAATTTTATCAGGGCTTTAAATGGTACTTTATTAGCAGCTAGTTTAGAAGAAAACTAAAAAATAATCCCTAATACTTGCATTATTAAAGGAAGGAAATGAATGCACCTTCACTAGTAGAAGTATACAGCCTATGGGCAATCGTTTCAGTATTCATATGGGAGTCATATTTATTCCTCATTTCTAGATCTTTGGAGTACTCCCTAACTCTTACCGTTTTCCACTCATGCTTTATGAGGAAGGAAAAGTTACCTTTTGCTGATACGAGCCTAATTATTGTCATCCCTGATTGATCATGTTGTATTCTTACTAAAGTATTATAACACATTCTGCAGAGGCTATAGTGAAACAGCCATACATTACCACGTTATGTTCGTTTTATTAACTAGGGCTTTACAAAGTGCCTTGTACCATTGCACTTCAGTATGCACTGACTTCCAGGGTACTAGAGAATAGGAGGTTGCTGGTGATCAACAAAACATTAAGTAATGTAGTATTTGCCTGTTGAGACCTTTGTTTAAAATAAATTTATAGTGAGTATGAGTGGAGACAGAACCTGAAGGTGGCACCTGCTAATATAATGTTATCAAATTAATTTTGAACGTCTCTTAATAGCTTTTACCCACAATTGTTTCCAGAAACACAGCAAAATTCTTTCAAACTGTATTATGTGTACTTGCTAGTAGTTTGAAAGGCATCTCTAGTTGAATGTACTAACCATAAATATGTGATTGCAGTTAACTTAAAAACAGTAAATTTAAATGAAAATAGTTAAATCCAAAATTGTTTTATGAACTGAATTCACAGAAGTTAATTAGGCCTATTGAATTAAATGAAAAAGCTATTAAAATATTCAGCTCACATGTCAAAGGGGAAGGCAAATCTCCCTTGGACCTGCATCTCCTCTCCTTTCCCGCAAGTACCTTAATCCTAACACCTTGAGACATTTTCTTTGTTGATGTATTACCACGTTGTATGCAATATATAAATATTCATTAGTATAGTAATTAGAACTTGGGTTTCCCATGTAAATTGCTTCAACAAACAGGGAATAGAATCATTTTTACTGTCTCTGGCTCATTGAGTATATGAATATTTATTAAAAGTAGTATAAAGTTTTATCAGGAGAGACAGAAACATACTTATCAACAAACTCCCTATATTATTATCGTTATGAGAGTTTCTGGGAAATAGGGGTTAAATAACTTTCAGGTAGAGCTGAAATATAAAGGTGAGATTTCCCTATAATTGATGATTGTTTGAAGAACTGTGTTATTAAGCAAAATGTGAAGAACACATTAGTGGTATCTTTTTCTCCTTGTTTCTGTGAATGGTATTTATGTTAAAGTTTATCATGTCAATGAAAGAAATGAGGAAAAAAAAAAAAAAAGGAATGTTCATTTGATTTGTTTTCAGCTGTAGCTCACTGACGAAGTATGTGGAAAATCATTTGCACAGTTCCCTAGTCTCATTTCATTTTTGCCAACAGATATTGGCTTCCACTGTTCTTTGTAGGGAGCATTCCTCTAAACACTAAAAAGCACAGAATGTATTAAGCTGGAAAACTTAAGGTAACAGGTAACAGAAGGCATCTTATATACCGCCACAGCATCAGAAATTAGTATCACAACCTTTTAAACAAAGTTGATCTTAACATTGTGGATGTCCTCTCAAAAGAAGGGATCATTACCAGACCATTCTTTGTTCTCATCCCACAACAATTTTTAACAGTTTAGACCAGTTATATTGACCTGACACTGCATTAAGCAGTTTCTTTTTTTAAAGCTTTTTAGACCAAGGCAAGATCAGGGATATGGGAGTGGTTTACTGTATTCTGGACCTTCAGAATTTTTGTCTTGAGTTATAGGTGGAACCTGGTGTAGCCCTTTGAAGATTTAAAAAAACACACAGGTATGTTCTTGATCAACAAGCAATAGATAGAGGAACCTTAAAGAAGGTAAAATATAATAGAACAAAGAGGATTTTGTATTTGTGAAGATATGTATTGTACTTCTTTCCTTTATGTATGTACAATAATTGGAAAAGTGACTTCTGATAGCTCATGGGTCATATACCTGAAGTAATAGCTGCAGCTAAGACACAAATCTGGCAAGAACATTCTCTTTGACAGGAAGACACATTTTTTCCTAAAAAATAAAATAAAAATTTTTAAAAGTATGAGTAATTACAGAGGAACAGTCAAAAGCACTGTTAAAGTCCTAGGGGAGAAAAAAAATCTGCAAAGATGATTAATGGTTATCAGCCATAAAATAAGTGTTTTTAAGCTCTGTCAACTTTGCTTTTCTAATGAGGACTTAACTGCTCCTAAAGTAAAGCCTTTATGCAAGCTGTGTTTTGTATTTCATTTAATCAATGCTTTGTATAGACACAGTTACCGTCATCATAACCTTTCAGTTCTTGTGTTTTGGCATCTCGCAGGTTTTGTATGCAAGTTCGAGGCTCAAGGGAAGGAAATTTAGCTGAAATGTCCAAGCACAATTTAATGTGTGATACAGAGCCATAGAACTCCTCTCAGACTTGCTTATTGTTGCAAAGAGAGATTTGTAATTACCAGGGGATTATGGCAGAATATGAAAGACCTTGAAAGCAGCTTTCTTGCAGATCAGGAATGCGTTCTACACAAACTCTGAAACAATCAGCTTAGACTAGTGAAGCAGAAGTATATTAAAATGTGAAGAGTTCACTGAAAAGGTCCTGATAGAAACTCCTAATTAAAGAAATAAAAACTGACATTAAAGATTGTGAAAGATTCTCTCTTCAGTAAGAAAAAAGGGCCTTATGAGGACTGGAAATGAGATGACAACGCAAATACGGTGGATTCTTCCTCTTTTTTCTCAGCAACAGAAGTAATGAAAACTGAGTTTAATGGTACATAAATAAAAATAATTAAATGGGAGCTAGTTGTAGTGGTACATTACCTGAATTAATATACAAGATTAAGGGACCAATAACCCAGAAACAATTTAGTTACTTTTCTGTTTTTATATAAATTAGTGAACAATTTTGGATGAGAATATGGTGCAGTGTAGCACCAAACTACTTATATTAGCTTTGACTTCTTAATTATTTTTTCTCTAATTATTTTTTAGTCACTAAGGATCACTGTATTGTTTCTGAACTAATTTCTACCAAAAAAAGGCTGCATATTGTCATACTGAGCCATGCATTTTTACTTTGTGCTTTTCTATTTGAGAGTTAAAAAACAACACAAGCAATACAATATTTCATTGTGTTATGTGATGAAAATAGTCTGCATGAGTGTTGTAGATGCGATTTTTGTTGGGTTTTTTTTAAATTTCTTATAAATTCACCTGCCCAGTCCTGATCGTAGAGGATTCAGTGATAAACTTTCTCTTCTGTGATGGAAGCTGCATTGGTCTGCAGTGAGTTTTCCATTAACGCTTTCTTCTCAGTGATGCTGAAATTATAGCCAGTTAAGGTGAAGTATCACTTCAGTAGTGAGCAGGCAGGAAAATCATACAGTACTTTTGGAAAATTACATGTGTAAATTTAACTCATACAATTCTGAACTGATTTTTTTACAAAAGTACTTAGCAAAACCTGAATCTTTTTCCAGTTTGCATATCTATTGAATGCGTTACCATCTACTGAATGCGTCAAAATATTTTCATTTTATGAGTATTTCTGAATAACATCATAAGAAATGAGGTTTTGGTTTTTTTCTACACTTTAATCCATAATGTGTTCAAAACATTGTTGAAGACCATTTGGCCGTCTTTTTCTTTTGGCAAATATTTGTTATATAGTTGAAAGGCAAAATTCTACAAATATGTCAGGTTATTGTTTATGTGAAAGCACTTCTAGACCACCGTGTGTTTATAAGTAGTCAGCGACCTGTTACAATAACCAATAAAACTTAAGTAACAAATTGCACTATTATCACTGCGGACACCTGCTCTATCTGTTAGTCATATGAGGATGAACTTCCCCATAGTACAAACAGGTTTTTATTGAAAAGTTATCCCATGAACATATCTGAGATAAAAACAATATAAATTTTATTAGTATACACCATTTATCGATAATTCTTCATTTTCCGTTACATTCTTAAATATTCACATCAAAGCAGAATTATATTAAGATGATTATATTGTTATTGGAGTTGGGTGAAAATTAGGCATTGCCTACACTAAAACTTTCTTCACCCTCCCCTGACAAATTTTAATTGAAAAATGAATGAACTTTCTTAACTGGAAAAGTTGTCTTACTTTTGGGGGAATGTTGGGGGGAGAATGCAACGTGGAATACATAAAAAGTTAAACTTCCCATGAGAAGCAAAATTTATGCAAATAAGGATGTACATTGGCAAAAAGCTAGATTGAAAAAAATCGCAACTTACCCTTGTTATTATCAGGCAAAATGGAAAAGATTGTATCACTTTCACATGCACTGATATTTCAAAAAAATAAGGAAAAATAAGTGTTATATGAAAGCAGCAGCATGTTCTTACATTCTTGCTAAGAACTGAATAGTGACTCTGTGTGCTACATAGAGATGCAGACCAGCAAGCAATAATATTGTATAGCGGTGGCCTAAGAATGAATATTTCTGAATGTAAAACATTTATATAATCGGCAAATTAAATTACTGAAGTAATTGTATTAAGCTGAAAATGTTGTTTTATCCAAAGTCATGCTGTATTTTTAGCTTAACATTTCAGCCTCAACAGCCTTTTGCTGTTGAAACCCACTTTCTGTTTGAAAGATTTACATCCAGTTAACTTGTCATTGATATCCCTGGAGCTTTTGAATGCTGTCAGAAAAACATGAAGGTTTTTGGAGTGAAATAGTGACAATGAAAGAAGAATAAAATTTAGATACTGTAAGTGAATTATGCTTTGTTCAAATTTCAGCAACAGCAAAAATCCGTATCTAATCTTCAGGAAAGCAAATGAATTCTCAGGTCAGTGCTGGTAGCAAGTAGTCAGGAATTCAGGTATACTTTTCTGTTATTCAGTATGATTTATTTTCTCATAAAACAGACTCAGATGTGTTTGGAGGCAGTATATAGTAAATGAAATATAAAATACTGCATTAAAATAGGAGACTTACAACCACGATATCATAGAAATTCAAAGCTAATTTTGCCAGATGAACTATATTGACATCTTTGTGTCCAGATACAATCTCTAAAAAAAAGAAAAAAAGCATGACCGTTCCTTTATTGTGATAAAAAATGAGGAATATACCCTGCACAATTTGAAATGTTAACTTAATAAAGCTTCTACTGTAATATCTCCCTCTCACCCCACGAGTTCTGAGAATGTAATTTGTAAAATAGTTCTTAAATGGCAGTCAATCCTAGCTGCACAAGAGTTATTAGTGTATATTACATACATACATTAAAAGAAAGTTCAAACTCCAGAGCCGCCCCCCCCCCCCAAAAAAAAAAAAAAAGAGAGGGAGAGCAGCTTTATAAATGCAAAAAATTTTAATCCAGTCTTTAATTGCCAGTCTAATCTCAACCTGCACGGAGGACAATGTGTTTTTACGTCAAATATCTGGATAAATTTCTGGTGAATAAATTGATCGCTAAAACTTAAACACTGACAATCTAAATTTTTTTTAAAATGCAGACTGAATTTGGAATGATGTTCTCTTTTCTTTTTGGAAAAGGGAATAGATTGACAAAACTAGCAGCGAGGAGATAACAACTGTTTCTCTTTTTCATCTTCCCCTCTCCACCCACTCACCTCTACCCCCACAAAGTTGAAGAACTCACCGTATGTTTTTTAAGGCAGTAACTCCTATATATAGGAGACTAGGTGTCAACTTCTTCCCCCTGAATGAGATTTAAACCCTTATTTTCTACCTTCCAGGGGAATCACCTAGCCACTGGATGTTCTGCAGTGGTATGCTCTCACCTGAGCTATTTGAACTGCTACTTTGACCTAGCTGTGTGCTTCCCAAGTGAATTCTTTAACCACCAGACCAAAGAGTCATTCTCTCTCTTTGACTCAGTATTTAAATAATCCATGCAGAACAGCTTTTTCCATGGGGATCGAGAGAAGCCAATTATAGATTTCTCACTGGTTTAAGAACTCTTCTGGGAAACTGAAAATGTGGGTTCAAGAACACACAGGCAAAGAGGGTCTTGAACCTGATTGTCCCACATTGTATATCAGATGAGGCCCTAACCGCAGAGCTATTGAATAAATTGAGAGAGGGAGGATTCTCTTTACTTCCGTGAATGATTTACAAAAAGTGTGCAAACCTAATCTTTCATTTCCAGTTCTTTAGTTTTGTGTTTAAATAGCTTCTGCAGAGTTGCCTATGTCTCTGACAAGTGTACAGATTAATGAATGGACAAAAATACTAATTTTAGGAATGGTGAAGGATAATTCTTCCCCACACTTTTTTCCTAAATACTTCCTGAATGTTTGTGTCGGTCCCAAATGAAATGAAAGTATGGTTTTATTTGGCAGTAAATGCAAAATTTTTGTTAAATGGG
>NW_009628296.1:3598-21338 GCF_000690535.1 Cariama cristata | reverse complement strand
CTGCTGCAGGCAAGGCTCCTCCTCTGCCTCCCCCGGGGCACCTGGGGTGGGGGTACAGCCGATTCGGAAGGATTTGCTTTGCCCATCACCTTCAGGAGAGCTGTATTTTCCATTTGTGATTTCTGTGCTTGCTTAAGAGGGGTAGAGTTTGCAGGATTTTGACGCTTTTCACTCAGTTTATTGTGGGAACAGAGCTCACAACCTGCTGCAAGCTGTGGCCCTCACTTTTTGCCCTTAAGGTCAGTCCCTTTCCCTGTATAATGCCTCCCCTTCCCCTGCTGTGCATACAGAAATGGGCACGGTAACATACAGCAGGGCAGCAGCCAAGTACCCCGGGAGCGCTGGGTGGTGGGACATGGAAACGGGCACATCCCTCTCACCATCCTGCAGCGGCCAAAAAGAGTTCAGTTAAAAGGAAGAATTCTCCCACCATATCCAGCTTACCTTATTTCATTTTGATAAGTAGATCCTGGGAAAGAATAAGAAAAAAAAAAAAAAAAAGGAATATGTTTAAAATGCAGGAAACTAAAACGTGACCTACTATATTGCTCCTCTTAGAGCGTGCACTGTGTTCCAGCTACAACAGGAGCATCTCTCCTCCTTGCTTACAAAACTGTGCAACATCCCTGCAGAATAACTTTCAGAGAAATTGGAAATTAGGCACACAGCACGGAAGGTATGCTTCAACAAAGAACCTCAGCAGAGGAACTAAACGTCATTGAAATTTAACGTACTCCTGAAAAACACAACCCCTTGTAGTTAATGAGGGCAGCTGACACTGGTTACCTGGGAACCAATTTATAAGAGAAACAGCAAGGTGAAAGTAAGAAGCATCTTAACCAGGTCATGCTTAGGAGCAGGATCTGTCTGCTCACGCTTCTGCTTACAGGTCTTTGCACAGCACCAGAGCTGACACCACTAGGAGATTTATATCTAATTGAAGATACTTTTTAATGGATAGACCAATTGTGAAGGTCCACTTACCTTTCTTCTTTAGGCAGCAGCAGCGTACAACAACCGCAATAATAATGATCAGAAGAATAATACCAACAAGTGAGAGCACAACTGCAAGTACGATAACCCACGTGCTTCTGCTGTCTTCACTGTAATAATTTTCTGTTAAATTAAATGGAGAAACATTGTGCTATCAGAGCCTCAAAACATCCTTTTTCGGAATATTTACCTGTTCTGTGAGAAGCTATTAATGGCTTGTTGATTATTTAACAAGGAGGCTGTGTTTTCCAAATGACGGACTCTGTATTTATGGATGGTGCCCAAGAATTTAAAATCTTTCCAAACATCAATTCTTTATTGCAATTGTAACTTTCCCCACTGCTTCTTTTCTTCTGAAAAACACAGGGTTGTATTCTTCCAACCTAAACTTTATTTTTTAGACATGTTGGGCCTGCCAGCATCCTTTGGAGACTTTTGGGGCTGGGGAGAGGGGTTAAGATTCAATTTACATGTCTATACTGAATATATTAAGCATCTTGCCTAGCTGCTCTTGTCAGTGGAGAAAAAACAGGTATTTGGGGTTACAGTTAATTTAGGCAAATGTGTATGTATCCCTTTCGATAAGCTGAACAGCTCTGAGGAAGTGTCCATCTCTCCCCACAGACCACAGCAATAGTCCTAGGTGACTAGTACAGGTGGAGCTCTCTAGCCTGTAGATACAATTTTCTGATGAATTCCATCTTGGGATGTCTTAGCAGGTGTTTGATTGTGGGACATACTTGGTAGCGCATCTGTTACCTACTTAAAGAGCAACAAAAAGCAAAATCTGTAAAAAGTAGCGCTGTTTGAGAATATGCAGCTACTAACCCATCGTCTCTACCAGCATCCTCACAACATTAACTTATTCCTTTGCTTTTGCTATAATCTACAGAGTTAAATAAGGTGATTTAAAAATAATCCCATGTCTTGCTGAAATCGGTTCCTATGACCTGTTTTCCTACAGAGCTCCCAAATGCACAGAATTTTAAAAATACCTTGTATTTCTCTCATAGTTGGATACACAAGGAAGATACCGTTTCTGATTGTCAAATCATCCTGCCCTTTGGTTTTGACCAAATATTTCAGAAGCATCTCTAATTTGGCTACCCTTTGAAAAGTAGCCCCAAAATAATTTTGACAGTTGTTTAGAAACAAGCTTCCAATCCAAATTACAGGTGTGAGACACATCCAAACTTGACAAAACCCATTGGGTTGCACTGATTGTCATTTCCTCATTAGAGGTCCCAGGTAACGACTGCATGGCCATATTTCACTGACAGCCTCTGGAAGGGGAATCATAGCAATGTAGGTGACCGGTAGCTGCACAGTGTCAGGGTTATTCCCCTGATGTGTGAACATGCTGGTATCTGCCGGTTTTCCTATGGCAGGGAATAAAGTAAATCCTTTCTATCTACGAATTTGCCTGGGCAAAGTACAGGATCAGAGCCTCCTGCAAAGCTTGAATCTCTGATAGGAGCCTGCAGTCTCCAAAGCCCAGGTTATTGGGATTAAGAAATTTGTTCCAGTCTTCTCTAATCCTAATGCTCAATCAGCATGTTTTGAATTTCTTCTGACTGTTCTAGAAAACAAGCCCTCAGTAACCTGCAAACTAGTAGTTAATTCTGTAGGCTGTAATCGGTTGTGATTACAATTGATGATAAACTTGTTCATAATATTTTTATCTAGAAGTACTGCAACAAATATCTATATTTTATCATATTTTGTTCCATAAAGCATGCCACAGGGATTTCAAGGTGCCTAAAATATGAAAGACAGCTACTCAGCTATAGGGGAAAGCTTAATCTTAGTGTGAAGGGAGGAGCTAAACACACCTGCACTGGCCCATACCTCCAGGTTGGCTGTCACACCAAGGTATTTTGCTCCCTGTCAGGTTCAGGCTACACACCAGAAGACGATCTATGGAGCTGAAGCAAGAAGGATGACACACAAACACTCACAGCACTTCAGCATTGTAGTTTCTCCCCAGTTTTGGAGGATCCAGAAAGAAAGGGGAACTGGGAGCAGCAGGTACGAATGCAGGAGCTGCCAGCTCAACATGCAAATAGGGGTGCAAGAGAGGGACACTAAGGTACGAGGGCATTAAACCCCTTTTAGCCCCATTAGTAAATCCACACCAAGTTACATGAGGTGCTTAGGGTGGACAAAGGCATTTCCTCATTCTATAGGGCTCATCCTCTGCTGCTATCCAGACCTCTGGCTCCTCCCAAAGCTGCCCCAAAATTTACTTGGGCTAAGTACCTGCAGAAAAGGGGATCTTCCCTGGTACATGCTGGTGACCAAGGAGAAATAAGAGACTGGAAAAAGCTGCACATCACTTGGACATTTTGGAGTTTTCTGGCTAACTTAAAAAGCAAAGGAAGGTCAGGCTCATGCCAGATTCCCTGTCTTCATCTTCTGCAGGTCAAAGGCCACATGAAGTCAACAGTGAAGCCAAAGAGAGCTTGGGCCCAGCTAAGGGACTCTGCCATGGACGCCGTTTCCCAATAACAGCTCTGTGAATGCATCTGTGGGGATAACTCCTTACGAGTTCCCAAATTTGGGGCTTGGCCAAACACCACCTGAGAAGGAGTGACTGACTGACAGAAAAATGCATCGCCTTGTACGGAAAGGTCTGAGATTAAGACTGATCTAGATGTGCAGGAAGGTAGGACATTCATTGACCAGGAGATGGCTGGCTGAAGAGGGCTCAGATTTTTGGTTGCAGTTCTTGCGGATGGACAGGTGTTGCTTGTGAGAAACATGGAGGAATTTGCTTCCTCAAGCTTTTAAGTGAAGGCTGACATTGATATTACAGTAGTTTTGGGAAGGACTCCTTAGATGTTTGAAGCTAGTCGTATTCTTCCCTGACAACAGCTAGCTAGGGTTGAGCCTGCATATGAAAAGTCAGACGAGCTCTGAGATTTCAAGTGTGATATACACATTCTGTATCTTCCTCTGACGTAAATGCCATGTCTATTTTATTCTAATAGTTTAAAGACTTCATATTCTCATATCCTGACAAATTTTGAATGTCTGCTGCTGCACAATGATTTTTCTAAAGAGAAATGAATGATGGTCCTATACAATCATTAATTATACACTTAATTGTGCTTCATGACATCTGTTTTTCTCCTCTTCTGATTTACAATGAGTAGCTATGGAAACTGAGGGTGGATACCTCAGTACTTTACAAATGAGCAGGCAGGGAAATTTATTAATTTCCTCCGGATAGTTCCATTTTGCTTAGTCAGTAATTAGGATCAATGTGACTACAAAAAAGGCATATTAAGAATGGTGAAATGACCTTTTTCAACTGCATTACAAAGCAAGTACATCTGAAAAAGGCTTAAAATAAAAGTCAGAGTTACTCAACCTCCTCAGTTGTTTATACGTCGAAACTTCTATACCAAACCTCATCAATCCACTATAAGAATGTCTTTGCATATGCCATATTCACCCATTACAGAAGAAGAATCAGTTCATCAAGAGAAGCCTCCAGCATGATTATAGAAGTTCACGATGCTCACCACATCATAAAAAGAAATGTAGATTCGAGGCCCTACTCCATACAGAAGACAGATGGGGATGCATAGACCCACTGCAAAAAACTCTACATAAGCTATGCATTTTGCCGTACCATAGGATAAGGTTAATAAAAGGGCTGTCACTGTGGGGTGGACTATGTCACCGCAGGAGGCAGTGTACCTATACCCCATGACCTCAGCTCCCTGCTGTGCAACTAGTACTTCAAGTTTAATTTGCCTTGAGACTTCTCTACCTGCCAGTTGAGACATTTGGCTAGTCCCGACAGAGAGATGCTCCTAAGGACGGTTTGGTATTGTCTCCTTCGTCTGCATTAAACACTGCTAACCCATAGGGAGACACTTCCTCTTACTTGCTCTTATTGTGTTACGGTTTGGAAAAGAAAAACATTTTTCATAGGATTCTGTTAGATTGTATAGAAGTTCCTCCATATAAATGCTACCATCTGCAATTAGGTGCTAGCCTCAATGCAGCCCTGGGGAAGATACCACCATACTATAACAGCTCCATCACATCTGGTCACTGCTCATATGGAGAACTTTTTATTTGCACCTGAAGTGCTTGTACAGAATCTATTTGTGTGCGGAAACTGGCAGGCAAGTCCTGGTTTTTTTTTCCAAGTCAGTGGTAAAACTGGTATTGAATATTATGGAGAACAATTTCACTGGAGGGTTTGGCTTTGAGTAAATGAGGTCTAACAAATTATGTTAATAAGACAGGCTAGGCCTAATCAAGGATATTTAAGATCTAAATTCATTAGATGTTTACCTGGTCAAGGAGCAAAGGTTAGTTTTCTTAGCAGTGAATCCATAGTAGGACTCAGTGGCAGATATACTGCTTCGTTTGTCTTGCTCAGACCTAAGTTAGACTTTGTGGTTCATTAGACTTGTACCGGTCCTCTCACAGATGTGAATTTAACCCTACCTATGTATCAGGTTGTGACTACACCTTTGTACACCTCATAGTACACCTCAGACTATCACCTTTGCACATCTCATAGTATTTCATTTGCAAATAAAAGGCTTTTCAAAATAAGACAAAGCAAAACAAAACAGAAAGCACAGTTCTGAGTATAGGCACTACAGTACAGGCACTACAGTATAGGCAAAGTACAACGAACATTCACTCACCTATAGTAGAGTTGACAACAACAACAGTTATAGTTGCATTCTGAGGGTTAGGGAGTGCTTCTATGTCAGCTAAACAAGTCAAAATTTCACTGTCCGTTGGAGTCAAAGTTAGGATGCTCAGGGCATTGTGGAGGTCATTAGATCCTTGACTTTGCTGGGTAACATACCTCGACTTATCAATGAAAGAGTCATTGGTCATCCAGGTAATGTCTGGAGCTGGAGCCCATCCTAAGGCTTCACAAACAATTTCAATTGTTTTGTTCTCTTTTACTGTTAAGGTGTTATTTTTGATGAATAAAGATCCATTAACTGTAGGAGGGAAAAGATGTTTTGTTCCTTCAGAATATTTGGCTGTCTGCTGATAGTTTTAAATCTTATCTTGCTACCCAGAAATAGCTATGCCTTGAGATATGAAGTCAAAACCAATCATTACGAACACAGATATACCATATGCATGATATAGACATGCAGATATTGCAACTTCGCGGACACATTATCCAGTATGTCTAAAGCACAAGTCTCAGCTTTCAGTACCTTTCCAATAAAAAGCAGGAAATTATACTTTTTAGCCATCCTGATATATTTCCAGCTGAAGGACAACATAATGAAAGAACAGGGTTTCTAAGTTTTAAGTATGCTCGGCTTTTATCTGGTTTACAGGTAGATAATGAGATGTTCTCATTGTAGGAAGGACCGCTTTGACAAATGGGTAGTGTCTGGTGGTTAGATCTTGCTCTGCTGGCTGCACTCTGTCACTACTGGTGCTTCAGAGAGGAGGAAGAGGTCTCATATACAGGGGTTTGATAGCAGGAACTTTTTGCTCCTTTGAAATGGTAGCTTGCAGCAGCAATAATATGAAGACTATCACCTTGTGTCTCAAGGGCTTCACTTCCACATGCCATTAAATCGAACTCAGATAAGCTGAACACAGACTGATTCCTGAGTCAGAAAGCAGGAGGGAGATCTGGCCTAAAGACAGCAGACAATTCATGTACAAAGATGCACGTATGGGTAATCCACATCATTTCTAGCCAAAAGATAATTTTTGACTGACTGCTGGTGGGCCTGATAGAGCACTTTAATGCAATCCGATAAAGAGTAAGAGACGTGACAGGAAAAAACAAGGGCAGTTATAACCTTTGTTAATGGCACTCTGAATGTGACTCTGAAACCTGCTTTGACAGTAAAATTAAGACAAAGAGGACAGGAGGCAAAGGATGGTAAATGAGAGCATGTACTCCTTCACAGGGATAATTTGAGCAATTCATCAGAGGATTCCTTTAAGTGCAGTATAATAAAATAACTTTGTATTGGTGGCTATACGCACCTTGAACAGAAAGAAACGCAAAGCTGCTCTCACTAGATGACTGGGTGCTGCATTCAATTTTTCCGGAATCGCTCAGCTGGGTGTTGTGGATGATCAGCTCCGAGGTAAACTCATTGCTACTGGTATAATTCTGAGAAGTGAAGCGGTCTGATGTTTCAACAGGTCCTTGAGAATTGATGACAGTGAGGACAGGATTTCCATTGGACAGCCAAATGAGAATTACCCATCCCACCGACACAGTGCAGTTAAACCGGGCTTCTGAACCAGCAAGGACTGTTGCATTAGTAGGGCCACTTATAATAGAGTAACAAAAGCCAAGATCTGAAAGGAATTAAAAGACATGATCTGTAAATACATATACACCACCACCACCACCACAAGCCTTTGATTTAATTTTTGCTGCCAGCAATTTAAGGCTAAAAAGCCAGGTGCCCTGGTGCAAATAGCCTTATTCACTGAGAGCACCGGGGTATTAAGCACTTAGTCATGTATCAGGAAAGGCTGTTGATTCAGCGGAGCTGGCACTCCACCTCTGACAGTCGTCAGTACCTGATACTTTCAGGAAAATATACTTGTCTCATTTTCTATAATGCCTGTCAGTAAGTAGTTAAAGATACGTGTAGTGAATTGAAATTGCAACTGAGTTAATGTTAATCCCACAGCAGTAAGCAGCGGTCAAATGCTACGTTGTTATAATGGATCTCCAAGCCAGTCATTACAGACCCAAGCAGTACATGTTTATATCATTTACAAGATCTTCACTAGTTCAGAGATGGAGACGTACAACCTAATCTTTCAGCTCCAGCTTAGAGTAAATGGTTTTCTTTAAAGATGCATTTGGGTTTTTGTCTCTCCTCCTCCCACTCCAAAATCACCTGTCTCTTTTCAGTGATTCACTAAAAAGCTGACTTATCATTCTGCTGAAAGAAAAAAGTTCCATTTTTACATAGGAAAATACATGAGTTCTCTAGACTTAAAATAAATAAAGGAGTATGTAACTGGTCCCTTTTCCATACCTCGAATTTCCACTGATTTTTTGCAGCCCCAGCCTATATCCTCCTATGCTCTTTCCCCTGTCCAACTGCCTCTTCCCTTATTTCTTATGCATGCATCACAGACGTACTTACCCACCTTCTCAAGCTTTCTGTTAACCACAGCTGCTGTAACTCATGAGGTTTTTCTTCCTTAAAAGGCAGTATCAATTTTGGCTACTATTTTTCAGAACTGAAAGCTCCTTTCTAATGAAGGCATTTTGTTTTCCTTTCCTCCTCAACAGACCCAGGGCTGTCCATTGCCCCCAGAGGAATGAAGAGGCAGCTGTTGCCCAGGCAGATGGTGGATCCCCGGCACATGGGAAGGCACGCAGAAAACCACACAGAAAGTGAAGGAAGGACGAAGGCAGAGACCCTCTTTTTCAAAGCAGTCTCCAAAATAGCCAGGGACAATGGTGCCGTTTTGAAGGTGGGCAAATCCTAAGGCATTGCTCAGAGGGAGAACATCGTATACTCTAGTCTTCATGAGGGACAAACCTTCACACTCTAAGAACATCCCAGATTATTTGGTTGGTGTCTTAGCAAATAGGACTTGAGAGAGCAGCTCACCAGTGTCTTTCCTGTATTGGAGAGCCCAAAATGGTGGTACGCTGTCATAAGCCAGTCACTTTACTAAGTCATAGAATCGTAATGGTTGCAAGAGACATCAAAGATCATCAAGTCACTGCCACCCACAGCTCTGCTGGCTGCAGGTGGAGTGGAGGAGGAGGGAGAGGAATACCACTGCAGGCCCTGCTGTCACCGAGGGTCATCTCAGGGGACTGCCCGTGTTCTGTGTCCATCCCACCGGGCACAGCTCTTCCTCATCCCCCCACAGCTGTTATCATCTCTTCATCTGCCTCTAAGCTCAGGTCTGCTCCCTTTTGACCTAGTGCTCACCTGCACCTCACTATGACAGAGTTGCTCTTTGATGGGGGCACTAAAAGGTTTTGGTGGCAAGGGACCTCAGCAAATCTCTAGCCCAACCCTCTGCTCCAAGCAGAGCTAACGCTACAGTTAGGTTACTTGTGCAGGGCCTTGTCAAGTCAAATGTTGAGTATCTCCAGGGATGGAGATTTCACAAGCTCCCTGCAGACCAAGCAGTCCTGCCAGTGAGGTCTACCTCACCAGTGAGTTTTTCATCACCTACTGGGAAACATTCATGCTGAGGAAGCACCAGGATTGCCAGGGCTACCCCTAACAATTCAGGCTGTAGTCTGCATAATTACAGCAATTAGATACTACAGTCCATAGCAGTCTAATTAAAACCCCATGTATGCAAATTTGGCCAGAGAAGAAGTGTTCAATTATTTTCCAGGAGAAAGAAAGTCTGAAACGGCCATTACTCCCTCACTAAGAGTATTCAGGACAATGAAGTGATTTTTAAAGGTTTCATTCAACTCAGGTTTTGTACAGTTTAGGTAGTTTATTCATTAATGGCTTAATTAGAAATTATTGAAAAATTCATTTTTCATTCAATCAATAGAAGGCATGTGTAGGGGAGAATATGCTGTACTGTTTCACACAAAAGAGATGTTTGAAAGCTGTATAAATGGAACCACAGCCCAATCTCAGTTACAACATTGCAACCAGAGCCTTGATGAACGCACCCATGGCATAGGGTCTGTAATTTCATTGCTCCAACGTCAATGTCATTGTCTAATTCCCAGCTCACATTTAATCCTAGGCAGTGTATATCTAACCAGGTTTGTGCCAAGAATTGTTCTTTAATATAAATAGCTCCTCTCTTTCCTCCCACCCACGGCATGTATTTACAGACAAGAGCCTTTTCATTCTTTGTTTTGCAGGATTATACAAACCTAGCTCTCCCTGGCTCTTTGTACAATTGACTCCGAGTTCTCTCATGTTTACAGAAACCTTTACAAAAGTTTTCCTCTTTCCTGGGTTACGTTACCTCTGCCATGCACCTCATTCTCCAAAGTATACGTGTGTGTGCACAATAAAACATTAAATGAAAAGCAAACTTCACTTCCACTGATAGTTAGTAAAGCCAGATAAGATAAAGTAAAATATATTTCTCTTAAATGGCTCATTTTTTCCAGTGGCATTTATTCAAAGCTCTCTTCAGACTTGTAAAGGTGAACTGAAATGCTTTAAAACATGAAATATCTTGAAGACAAACTCAGCAATCAAATCTACGTGCATACCTTAATATCTTGCTTTACAAACAGTTAAGCCAACAAAATGCCTAAAAGTCATTTCCCCTCTTTTCTATTTGTCACTTTGTGAATGTTAGGGATTGGCCACATGTCTGCGGATGGCATCGTTTACAGAGTTATGGGTTTTCTAAGGAGCGTGCACTGATGAAGTGCATTCCATTGAGACCGTTTGTCACAGCACATGGCCCTCTTCCCTGATATTCAACATCCAGTTGTCATGATTTCTATTCAAAACTTGTATTACCAGGGTTAAGACACTGTACTAAGCTCAAACATGTCTTTGAATTACCTTTTTTTTCTTGACTCATATTGCAGCCAGCCTTGACAATACTACTCCCTGTACATCTATGGTGTCTATACCATGTTCATGTGCTGAGTTTTTTGATTTTTACACTTTGTTTGAAGTCTTCCTGACTGCCTGAAGTGGACATAAACAGCTACCAGAACGATAGTAACAGTCATGAACAAACTTCCTTAGAGTTTACACCAAAATGCATTTAGTTGCTCATGAAACAGGAGCTGCAGTGCTTATCTACGTTGCTCTTCTTAATGCAAACTGATTGCTGTGCATTTGTAATTTATTTCCATGCCTGTGCAAACACTTTTCTTTTTTAAGGAGCCATCATTTGCCATGGATCTGAATAAATGATGTGACTTTCAGTACACTGCTAGCTGTTAATTAATTGTTTGCTATGAGATTATGCCTGTGGGTTCCATTATAGTCTTGAAATTTATCCCTACACATGAATAATCAGTGATCATCAGCTCTAAAAATACATGGCTACTATCGCTTTTGTTTTCTTCAGACAGTCAGGACAGTATAGGCAGGTAGGCATGAGCTATTCCTTCATTTATCTAATACAATATAATAATTTTTTATCAGTTCATTGGTATGGTAGGATCGACACCTTCTTCCACCAACCGTATCTGCTGGAGCAATAGATGGTCTTTCACGGACTTCTGTGAGATAGGGAACAGGTCCGTAAGCCCCATATGGGGATCCTACGGGTGGCAGGAGGACTGAGGAGTGGGATGTAGCTCAACCTTGCCTCCATTTAGGTCTCAGTAAAGCCCTAGCTCAACAAAAAAAGGAGTTTCATGAGCCTTCACCTGCTGCCGAAACATTTTCAGTGGTTTTAACTTTGCCTCTTTATCTGTCTGCTTTTATTTTTTATCCTGCAATAGCACATGGAGTCCTGAACCAACAGTGCGTTCCATCATCCAGCCCACGTACAAACACCGATAAAATAACTTGCATAAGGTCAAAGAGGACATTCATGACAGAAGTGGGATCTAAACCCAGTTACCAGTGCCTTAAGCCAGTGCTATAAGTCCTTTTGTTGGACCTTGCTTCTTGCACAAAGGAGAAAATTATTGTGCTAGTTTCATTTACATACTGCTTAAAAAATAACTTGCAGATGGTTGCTTTTAGACAAATTAAGGCCTCAGGCTAGATTGGCATTGCACTTTACAGGAATTACGTGTTCAGCTCTTAACAGCTGGTTTAACATCTGCCTAACATCTGTGGCTGCCCCATCCCTGGAAGTGTTCAAGGCCAGGTTGGATGGGGCTGTGAGCAACCTGGTCTGGTGGGAGGTGTCCCTGGCCGTGGCAGGGGACTTGGAACCAGATGAGCTTTAAGGTCCCTTCCAACCAAACCATTCTATGACTCCCCACACACAACCAATAAGAAAACCCACCCAGGCAAATATCGTCTTTGCAACAGGGAAACGTTAGGCTGTCTTCACGCTATTGCATTACCCCTTGACTTTTGAAGAACAAAGCTGAGTTAGGACACCTTCTTTGAGGCACATCACTAAATGTTTATAAAGCAGTCACCAGTGGTGAAAGTTAAACTGATAAGTATTTATGGTATTTCAGTTGCTCAGTCCTTCCCAACAGCACGCAGAGAACACACCAACTCCTTTATGAGCTGTTTATTCCCTCCTCTGACACTCAAATTCACTGTCACATCACTGCGGGTTTTGAAGAAATGAAAACGCATCTCATTCCCTGGATGATGCCTGCACTGAGGGAACCTCATTCGCCAAAGAACTGCCCTTGCCCTTCATCACCAATGTTTTTTCTTCCACGCTCGAACAAACTCTAAAGGATCACTTTTTCATGCTGAAGGTTTCAGCAACAAGGGCATTGAGATGTGGGTACCTTCTCTTCCTTCCCTCCTCCCCTCTGCTGACTCTGTCTTTCCTCTTTTATAAGTGACCTATTTGGATGCAGCACAGTGAAGGACAGGATGGACTCATCCTTTGGCCGTAATGATTCCTTTTTTTTTCAGCCTCATTATCATATTTCAAAATAATCTTCCCCTCTCTAACTGTATCGCCCTTCCATAAACGCTGCCTTTTATCCTTCAGTTTTTGCATCTAGTCTCTGTCTTCCTCCCTTCCTTCTCTGCTATTTCTTTTTGAATTTTTACATTTTTTTCCTTCCAGTCTGTTTTAAATTCCTTTTTCTTTTCACTCTTTCTTTAGTCGCTTGCTCACCCCACCTTGTCTTCTGCCTTCCCTGCCTCATCACTTGGCTACTGCTCCAGCAACAGCTCTGCAATGAAATGTTTTGGATTTGGTAAGATTTTTCTTCAGCACATCTTAAGTTTATTTCAAAAACCAACAGCCCTGCAGCTCAGCTTTTTGAAAACCAAAATAGGTTAGAGCTTGTCAAAGCCTGCAGAGAAGGATTAGCTTGTTTGCTTATGTTAACAAGACTTTTTAAATGCTTATAGGATGTTTCTGTCAAGTAATACCGGTCTACTGGTACTCAGCAACACATATTTCCACCCACCTGCACACAAACCTCTTCACAGCCCCCAAGTGTGTCTTCCCATCTCTTCTCTTACTCACTGTTTGACAGCTATCCCTTGCAGCCTCTCCCAGCTCTGCTGCTGGACTACTCCTCTCCTCCTGCGCTGTCTTTTGTCCCCAGTGGCGAGGGTCCCCAGGCTCGGAGCACCACAGAACCACCACCGATACCCTGGCAGCAGCCTGGGACCCTGTGCTGCACGTCAGCACCGTGGTCTGCAACGCTATCGCTGCCAACGGCCATGCCGTGCCCGCCCAGGGCGTGCTCAAACCAGCCGTGTCATGCAGCCATCTCAGCCACACCGCCCAGCCTCGCGACTCCCGACAGCCCGAGAGCTGCAATACCTCTTTCAAGAGCAACACTTGTCTCTCCCCAATACACTTTTTCTCTCTGCTTTGGGGTGTGCTCCTGTGGCTGCACCGCACAGCTTGGGCAGTGCCTGCTACCCCAGTACGGCTTGCAAGCGGGGCAGTAAAACACGCCTGGCAGGCGTGCTTGACTAAAAGCATTAGTGAAGGGTAACAGAAATCCTCTAAAACATGTAGTAATCTGGATGCCTAGGAAGACAGTGCAAGAAACAGAACAAATAAAAATCGAGGCTTCCTTGTTATAACCTCTCAGTGTCCAAAAATAAGAGATCTAGGGGCTTCCTGAGCCAATAATTGCATCTGCAGCTATGGATCTACTCTCCATGATATTTGTTTCTAGCTTTTTTCAGCCTATTTGTAATTTGGTGTCCCCCATATCCAGTGACTACGACCTTTGCTATTTAACTATATACTATGAGGAAAAGTACATTCTTTGGTTTGCCTTAAATCTTCTTTCTGATAGTTTCACCGTTTGCCACTAGTTACATTATGAGAAATTGTGAATAACCATTCCACCATTCACTTCCATATAATTAATTATTTTAATAAATTTTTACTGTTTCAACTTTTTCACAAGCAGGAAAATATCTCAGTCTAATGAAGGCCTCCCAATACCTTTGATCACCTCTGTCACACTTGATACCTTTCTCAGACCTAATATGTCCTTTTTGAAATTGAAAGGCTAACAAAACATCCAGTATTCAAGATATAAGCTTTCTGCGGATTTATATAATGTCAAGTTTCATTGTATTTCCCTTGCTGAAGACACTAAGAGATGAATTTTTCTCTATTTTTCAGCAATTTACTCCCTTTCCAAGATATCTACTTTTTTTCCCTCACTAGACATCTTCAGTTAAGAGATGCTTTGCAATGAATGTTTTCTGCTCCTTTATTACTTACTCACTTGGCATCATGACATTTTCTGGCAAATCTTCCCAGTCTCTTTCTGCATTTGGCTGCCCTAAGTAATTCTGCACCACCTGCAAAGTCTGCCACCTCACAGTTCACGCCTCTTCACTAGGTTGTTTAAGAGCTTGTTGAATACCACTCATCCCTGTGCAGCTCCACAGGGAACACCACTTTGCTCGGAAAACTCAAGGTTTATTCCTGCATTGTGTTTCCTTTCACCAATTACTAAGCCATGACAATACCTTCCCTCTCATCCCACTGCAGCTCCCTCCTTTCAGAGCCTGTTAAAACCCCAGCTAAACCATAATAAAAAAAAAAAAATCAGCCTTGTCTCCATTACACAACTAGTCACTTTATATTCACATTTTTCTTTAAAGCTCTGCCACCAACATACCTTTTATCTGAATTCACTTTGAAACTCAGGCATGTGAAATGTAAATTGGAGGCAAACTAGCAAAATGATAATTTGCACATATTTCTGGAAGCAAAATCAGCTGCTGATATTGAGTTCTCCACAGATGCAAAAGCAGTCCCAAACAGACAGGAGGAAGAGGAACACAAGGAGAGGGACAAATAAGTGGGACATCCCTGCTCACTGGAAGTGAGAGGGCAGCCTCCCCATCTCCTTCCCACCCCATCCACTGCTCACTCCTGCATACTGAAGCCCACTCTAAGCCATCACATCATTCAGGCTTGAAATGCAAACTTAACAGTTCAAACAGTTTAAATAATCCCCCTCTGGGACTGCCTGTTCAATCTGATATCACCAGTAACTGCCATTTACACAGCTTTAAAATTAATTCACATATTTTGTCCACAGTGGCTCATTTCACGGGTTATGAACATGTCCTACCTGGTAGCGAGGCAGTTAAGATGAGAGGAAGTAAAATGAATTTCTGGAAGCTCTCCATTGGAGCATTCTCTCCTGGTCCCTAAGGCAGAAAGCCACCAGCGGTCACTGCATACTTGAGAAGAAGCTGAAGGACAGAACTTATCGAGGAACTCGGCAATGACCTGCTGCTTTGCGTCCTGTGATAAAACGTGACTTTACGTGACCTGTATTACCGACAAGGAGAGAAGATTAAATGAGGGAGGGTTTGGAAAGAGGGCATATCTTTTCTCAGAAACAACTGTTTCAACAGAAGTAGAGGAGCTTTCTTCAGCAGAGAAGCCTCCCCCTACAGACCTTGCATCTCTCACACCCTTGGTCCCTCCTGCCTATTACAACACTACTGCTTCAGGATTGACTGAGTCAGGGGAGCTCCATTTGCATCATTAAAGTTAATCACAAGCAGCTGGGAAAACTAATTCTCTAAGCTGCTCGCAATTGAGTCTTATGGGTGCTCTGTCCGTGTGTCCTGGCAGACTACAGCACCCTGTGCTCCTTCACTTACTGTCATGCAGGGCAACTGTGCAGGGTGCCAGCTGCTCCCCTGGGCTCCGAGGAGCACAGACCTGTGTTTGTAGGGCTTGGTAGCCCCTCTCGGGAAACTGATGCCTCTTGCACCAGGCAGCCTTTGGGAGACGAAATGGGAATATAGCCCAATGCACCTGCCACCCTGGTTTCTCCATCCCACCTGCTTTAGGGCAAGGATGAGAAATACCAAATCTCCTCCCAGCTCCCCAGACTGAGCACTCAGAAAGTCTGCTAGTTCAAAGAGGGCCCCAAAGTTATTTCTCTGAACCTGAGAGTGCCTCTTAGACCCCAAAATAAAACACCACCAGCTCTCCACTGTGGC
Source organism: Cariama cristata (assembly GCF_000690535.1). Classification (NCBI taxonomy): domain Eukaryota; kingdom Metazoa; phylum Chordata; class Aves; order Cariamiformes; family Cariamidae; genus Cariama; species Cariama cristata. The sequence goes on along the minus strand of NW_009628296.1, from coordinate 5,298 downwards.
CAGAGATAAGATATAGAGCTTGGGTAGGAGCCGTCACCTTACTTCTGCATTTTCTGCTTTTCTAGTGTTTGTGATTCATTTGTGTGATATTATTCTCCTCCCCCTCAAAATACGTGGGAGAGAGTTTGACTGCGCTGCTTGGTTTACAAACTTCTCAGCTGGGAAATGGAAACTTGCCTTCTTGAAAAGGACACAGGCCAGAGGATGGGGGTTTTGTGGCCAGCCCAGATTTCTTGTCAGGAAAGTGGTTTTGATTTCAGGGGTGTTCTTTGTGGCAGCTCCGCGCGATGCATAAATATTAGTGTGACCACAGAGACACCCTGAGTTTCCTGTAACAAGCACACTTTTTTAACCGCACTTTTGCTAAAACCAAAACCACACCAAGGCACAAAACACAAAAGCCCTGGCCCAGCTGTTTTGCTGCCCTTAAGCAAGCAGTTAATTTCGCAGCTTTGTGTAAAGACCCTGCATTAATTCCCAGCAGGGCTTCTGTGAAAGCAGCGGTGATGGGATGGCAGCGGGGTGGGCGGCAGGGCCTCTCACGGGGGACCCGTGTGGGAAGAATGCCCCGCACCCAGATCTTCCCTGCCCACCGCACTGCTGCAACCAACAAAAAACGGCTTTGCTGTCTTTCCAAACATGTTCAACTGCAGCATGAAGCTATACCAGAGCTCTGTTCACTGCTCGGTGCTCCAAGCAGGGGGTCTCACTGATTTTACGGCAGCAGTTGTGACCTGAGCGGCTCCGCTGGCAGTTCACTTCGCGTTTTCCTGTTTTGAAAGCTTTCAGTTTACTTTGTGAACTTAAGGGACAACCCTGTCAACAAATCAACATTTTAAGCCACACCTGTGGGTTGGTTTCTTCAATTACAACAAATCAACATTTTAAGCCACACCTGTAGGTTCGTTTCTTCACTTGCATGTTGGGAGGGGGGCTAGTTTGTAGGTTGGTTTGGGTTTGCCCAGTGCATTTTGAAAGGTTTTGTTTTTTTTTCTCACTTCCACCTTTCCTGTGCAGAGGAGTCCCCAAGCAGGCAGCTGCGGCAGGAGAGTCACCGTGCACAGCTCAGAGGGATTTCTCCTGGCTTTGTCACTGTGATAGCTCTCAGCAGGTACACAAATGAATCAGTAGTTTTTACGAGTTAGTATTATCTGTCATAGGAGCTGAAACAGCCCAAGTAAAGCACCAGGAAACAAACGCAAAAGTCAGGGCTGTGTCCTTTTCCAGGAAGCTGCGATGCCAGGCAGGATCTACAGGCCTGGAGAGGACCCCACCGGCCAGGGCAGCAGTGTCCATACCCCCACTTACAAAGCCATCCACACCAATGCAAGCTGAGCTGAGTGAAGTTTTATGGAGAAGAATAAACTTGCTAGAATCTTATGCCCAAATCCAGGCCAAAATCAGTAAAGGCCTTGGAGTGAAGTAAAGCGAGATGCGAAAGGAAGGGATCTATAACATTTTGTTTTACCTGATTTCAAAATGGACTTTCAAAAGGCCAGGAAATATTACCCGATCTCCAGATGAAACAGCACATTTTGGCCGATCATGAATCAAATACCTGGGGTTTGGCCTGAGCTGCTTTTCACCTTTCCCGCAGGTGCGTGGGGTGACTCGCAGTGCCCGCGCTGCCGTGCAGGGCTCCGAGCCTACTCCCTCCCACATCCAGCCAGAGGCAAGGGGATAATATCGATAATATTACT
>NW_009628296.1:2695-3543 GCF_000690535.1 Cariama cristata | reverse complement strand
GGCGGCGACCCCCCGCCCCAAAACCCAAGGAGCACAGCAGAAGATGAGGGGGTGGCAAAACGCCCCTGCTCGCCCCACTGCCGCCAGCCCAGGGCAGGCTCCCTGCTCAGGCAGAAGCAGGGGAGAGGGTTAAATTATCTTTCAGCTGCCATCTCCTTCTGCTGGGAAGCAAATAATGACTCCGGAGGGGTTACCTGGATCACTTCCCCGGGTGCCTGCCGAGAGGGTGTCTCCCACCACTTTCCCTTTGACGGGCCCCGCTCGCACCTTCAGCCTTGGGGGGATGCAGGAGGAAGCCGGTGTGTTCAAAGCCAGGAGCCCCGCGCTAACCCTTGCCTCCTCAACCTCCCTCAGGCAGCGGGGCGGCTGCCCGAGGCACCGCGGGGAAGGAGTGCCAACCTTTGCCGCCTCTCAGCTGCCAGGCCGCAGGGCACACGCCTGCCCTGACATTGTCCCCGTGATATGGTGAGGTAAGGATTGCCTCTCCCCTTCCCCCCGCCCAAATACGCCTATCACTGTGTTTAATATTTAACCGGTCCCACAGGAGGAAGTAAGGCACAGCCGATGACACACGCACGGGAGCAAACTTCATGCCGTTCTGACCCGAAAGGCCGGATGGGCGCTGCTGCCTGACGTCTCAGCAGAAGATGGCCGCACCGCCTTGCGGGATGCAACACAGGGCGTGGTGGAAGGCATGGGGTTTGTTTTCCCCAGTTTATAACCATGCAGGTGAGTGCGTTGGTGCCTGGCGCTGAGGCTGGAGCTCATCCTGCTGTTACAGCACCGCAGGCAACATGGCAGAGAGCAGAAGTGCCGCGCAAACCGTGCTCTCACCGACAGGTGCTGTC
>NW_009628296.1:0-2652 GCF_000690535.1 Cariama cristata | reverse complement strand
TGAGCCAGGGCCAGGGACCATCCAGGGGGTCCAGTCAGCAGCTGAAGGAGACGGGACAGGGGACAGGGCTGGAGACAAGGCCACGGCATGGCGCCGAGGGGCCCATCCACGGGACAAGGCCAGAGGCAGGGACGGGGCAGGCTGTGGCGTGGCTGGGGAAGGGGCTGACGGCCCTGGGGGGGATGACGTGGGGCCCTGGGCTGTGGGCAGGTGGGGGAGCCCCAGGGGGCTGCCAAGGGAGGGTCAGGCCGCTGGTGCCCTCAGGGCTTCGGCAAAATGGGCCCTTACTGTGAAGTGAAACTTTATAAGCAGCTGGTGAGAAAACTGAATTGGTTTTCCATGCCTTTAATGGAAAACACAGTCCTTAAGTGATTTGTTTTTTTCTTTTTTATTTTCATATTCCTTGCCTCCTTTCAGTTTTTATTCTGAGGATTTTTTTTATCTTACGTGAAGAAAATGTTTGTTAAAACATTTCATTTAATCCTGTAATATTTCGTGTTTGTTTGCTCAGGTAAATCACACCTTTTCTGGCCACTTTGACAGTTGTGTGTGTTCACCAAAGCTGCCGTGCTGCCTCATGAGGGTTGCTCTTTCAATGGCTGCAGCCTTCGTCTTCCTCTGAGAGCTGAACTGCATCCTTCGCATTACGCCGTCATTGGTCAGTGAGTTGAACTGATGTGACACATCAGGAGACTTTTATGAGGAGATCATCTGCCAGGAAGCTTAAATCGTAAGAAGGGACATACGACTTTCCTGAACTATATTTCCTACTAAGCATGGTAACAGTTCTAGCAAGTAGAAATTAATGCCACACTGATTCAAACTGAAAAGGTTCAGTTCAGCAAAGGGACATGAAACATTCTGTTTGGGGAATTTTGATCTGTTTCCAGAATTAAATTTCAAAAACTTTACTTTATTGGAAAAAATATCACCCTGACTTGTTAAAAAAAGAAAAAAAAAAGCCATGAAATCTGCAGGAAGTTTTTTTTACCAATTACAATTTTTTCTTTTTGCTTCCTTGCTTTTACAAACATTTCTTTTTTTTAAGTCTAAAATCTCACATTCTTGTTCCACCAGCAGCCCTACTTTCATAACAGTATTCTTGAAATACCTTCTGTACAGTTATGTCCAAATAGAGCTAGAGGAAGAAAAGGGATAACATCTAATAAGCAGATTCCATCTCTGGTTGCCCAAGTAGGAAAAATGCAGAAGGTTAAAATGGATTGACTGGATTTTCAGCTTGAATTAATAAAGATATGACTTCATAAAAATGCTTTGGAAAGGATAATAGCTGCTTTTAAAACTTTTACAAAACTATCATTCGGCACTACTGAGGAGACATTGGCTCTATCATCTTTGTAATTGCTCTTCAGGTAGATCTAAGTTGCTGTTAGATCACCCCTTAACCTCTTCTCTGCCAGACTAAAGCCTTGCTCCGTCAGCATCTCCTCACCGGTGCTGTGCTCTGGACGCTTGTCCACTTGATGTCCTGCAACTGAACCCTCTCTGGCTTCCCTACATCCTGCTTGAACTGAGGGGCACAAAACCGCACACAGATTTCCAGTTGTGTCTAGTAGACGGGGATAATAGTTTCTCTGAATTTGCTGGCAACATTTCTCTGAAAGTTCCTTAGTACATGATTTGCCATATTTGCAGCGAGAGGGCATTGTTGGTTTGTATTCACCCAAGTCTCTTCATCAATTTTACCGTCACTTAGGTGGTACCACTGCAGCCTATACTTCGAGGTTGTTGCACCTGATGTGCAGAACTTTGTGCTTCTTCATGCTGGATTTCATGATGTTCCTGTTGGCCCAGTTCTCAGGCTTACCAAGGGACCTTTTCATGTTGCTCCACCTGTGCTACAGCTGTTGTTATAACTCTAGCTAATCACAGGCTGATCAGCTATCACTTTACCACATTGCAATCTGTCACGGTCTGTAGATTAGCCATATCCTTAAACATGTACGTACATAAAGATGCATATACTACTCTGCTGGGCCTCATCGCAGGTATTTCATTCCTATCCCCTCAATATAGAAAGGACGGGTTGAATCCCACAGTGGGGCTTGGGTGCGTTGTGGCCTAGAGCATCCACCGTGTTTACATCCTGCTCTGGATCTGATCCCAGTGGGCATCATCAGGAGAGCACCTGTCATCTCCACCCACACACTCGCTGGCTTGGCTTCATCAACTGAAAAACTCCTGGGTGAATCTGGAGCACAGTGACAGGATTCAAATGTCCTTTCTTTTCCCTGGGGCTGCTTAGGCAACCAACACGTGTATGAATATTTTATTAATTATTTATAACTGCCCTTGTTAGTTTCTTGCCTTGACTTTCCTAATGAACCATGATATCCTGATGAATACAACCTTTGGCATTGGTTAGGATGTGCGTGGGATAAGACGTTACACAACACGGTAAAGTGTCCGAATTCCCAACCACTGGGAAGAACGTGCATGTACAAGGTTACCCATGCTCATGACTGTTCAAAAGATCAGGTCCTAAGTTTGACAGTCTGATGCAAATGGAAAATCATTTTGTGAATCATCAGCCTGCATACCAGGCAGATTCCTACCTCCCACTCCAATTTCTCTAGATGCTTCTTTCCAATTCTCCCTTTTTCTTCTGCCTGTGAGTAGGAGGAATTTTGC
>NW_009628295.1:31736-39474 GCF_000690535.1 Cariama cristata | reverse complement strand
ACTCTACCCCAGCCAAAACCAGCACAAGGTGGGGGAAACAGCTTTGCCCCAAACAAACCCTTGAGCTGGAACAACCTGATGGTATGGCAAATGTCACAATACCTTAATGATGCAATATTCGGAATTCTTTCAGTATTTTTGATTTTCCTGGGTAGAGATAGCCTAACTGTGATCCCATTCATCCCAATTCAAATTGGAAAAAATTTCCACGTTTTCCATAAATTTTCAGAATTTCCAATTTAAAAAAAAAAATTATTTAAAGAAAAGTGGTTGCCCTGAAATGGGTGCTGCTGTCAAACTCTCAGCAGCCCGGTTGTGGTTTTTAATCCTCTCTTGACCTGAGTGGGCTCCAGCATCAGCTCATCCCTTGGTGTCCTTGGCACCCATCCTGAGAAGAGCCTGCCAGCCCCAACCCTTCCCCTTTGCTTACAGGGGCTCGAGGATGGGCTGTCCCACCGCGTCAGGTCCCCGAGGGCTTGGGGTACAGTTCCTCGCTTTGGGACATTTCAAGTAAGTGGGTGCAGGTTTTGGGGGGGGTCCCAAAACACGGTTGCTCAGCACAATATGCAGCTGGGTGGGTTCCATTATCAGGCTCAAGCGTTTAGTATTAGTCAGGAGTCTGCAAAGAGTCCGTGGTTCTTTTTCCTTGCCCGTGGGTTGCAGTTGGCCTCGCCACAGAGGAGAAAGTCTGTCGTCGTCCACAGCTACATCCTGGCTTACCTGGATGGTGCTTTTTGGTAACTTTTCCCCCATCCTTCAGTTTTGTAGATTGTATTTTTTTTTACCTAAAGACATAAGTACACAGCTCCCTGCAGAGAGGATGGTTAAACCAGGCTTTGGTTGTGGTAAGACCATCCTGAAATATTTGCCTCTGAAGGAGATATGGGGATTTTAGTAACACGGGATGCAGCTGGGAGCCTAATTATCAGATGCGATGCATGCAGAGGTGGTTGCAGCCAAGCTGTGCGATACATGGAGTCAGAAATGTTCTCCAGGTCCTGCTAAACTAGACCGTGAATTTGGAAAGGGATCTGAGGGATCAGTGTGGTCCTACTCCTGATCCTACCCACGTCACTCTTTTTGGTGGCTCTCCTGTAGCTGCTGAGAAAGGCTGTTTTTCTGGGGAAGTAACGTAGAAGATTATTACTTTGTTGTAGTAAAAGCAAGCAAAAACAAGCAAACTATTTCTGACGAACTTACCCTTCCCTTTCCAAGTAGCGTGAGGGAAGCAGACCACGTCTTTGCAGTTATCACTGCATGCATCCCTCTAACCTTTCAGATAAATGAGGAAAATGAGAAGCAACCACTGAATGTACCCCGCTGGGCCAATATCTCTGTCCTGTGAAATAATATACAATTGCAAAGTGGTGGGTGAGCAGTTTTTTTTTCCCGTCTTTCGTTTTCTCCTATTCCACAAGATGGCATTGCAATCTAATTGCCTTCTGCCGGCCCCAGGTAGATGCTCTCATCTCCCCTTTGCCTTCTGATGGAGGTTTTTGGAGATGCCGAAAGCAAGGTATAAACTACTGTAAAGTTAGTCGGTACCAGGTAGGGTGTTTTCTGTCTCAGCAAATCGCCGAAATACCTGAATTAAAGACAGAGCTTTGCCAAACCTATTAATTGGAGCTTTCGGAAGGTTTAATTTGTTTTAAAACAGAGTAGCTTGGATTATATAAGGTTTCCTCTAGAAAATAATGATTCATGCAGCCTGGGGCCTTTTTCTGCCAGATTCTAAGATCGCTCTGTTCTATGTTATGGTTATTTTTGCCATGGATTTAATTTGTTTTATAAATTATGGATGGCAGTTACTCAGGTTTGTTCCTCTGACGTACGCTGTGTGTTTAGATGAGCAAGTCCCCGTCCGTTTATTTTTTTCTCAGTGGAGCAGAGAAGCTGGTGGAGTGTGCCATTAAATCAACCTTTCCTGCAATCTGACTCTCGGAGCAGTTACACCGATATTCCTCCCCAGTGCTGCTCTGACAACAGCACTGGCTCTGAGTCACCTGTCCGGGCTTCTATGGGATGAGTTTTCTTAGCCTGGCAAGTTCTGTATTTTCCTGATTTTTTTTTTTTTTTTTTCCTTCCTTCAGTTTCTTCCATTCTAAGCAATTACATGTTGAAAAGTTTGTTCTGAGCTGTTACCCCTGCGAGAAAGCTTTGAAAAGAAACTTTAGCAGAAGAACATGAATCTGTTGATTAAATTGGGCTCATTGCCGGTATCGTTCCTGATCGCTGATGTTTTAAATGCACCGACGCTTCCATCCTCCCAGGAGCAGAGCAGCCCAGGGAGGTGGCCGAGGGGCAGCTGTCGGTGACTGAACGGAAGATGGAGTTTCATCTGGGCTTTTCTGTCTCCTCCTTCCCTTCTCCTGCAGCCCTCACTTGCTGCCAACCAACCTGCGGGGGAACACCAGGAGTCCAACAGCTCTCGCTGTAGGATTTAGCTTTCCACTAGTCTTGCTACCTTGTGCATCACCCTCCCTTGTGCTCTAGTTCTCATCTGAGCTCCCTGAAATGGTTTTTTCCCTTCATACAGCTCGTTTGCCTTCACCATGAGGGCACAGGTTAGCTGCACCCGGGGGAAGCGGAGGTCTGCCGGAGGTGAGACTGATTTTTGGGAAGAACCGATAGGTTTGCAGCCCCGTTGCGTGTGTGCGGCTGTGCTCTTCCTCCCACCTTTCCCCACTGACTTCTGAACCTGCTGGCTAATTGAAGCTGAAATCAGTTGGAGATAGAGGTCACAAAGATAAGAAGTTAGTACAAGCTTACTTGGGCATCTGTCCTCATTAGAGAGACCCAATTAAGGGCCCTGTTGAGAGGGGGAAGGTAGGGTGAGCTCAAGTCTCATTAGACCCCAGAGAAGCCTCAAAGCAGATTAACTTAGGGACATAGCGGGAAATGTGGCTTCATTAATTATGTTACTACAACAACTTTTAAACAAACTGGTCCAGTAGTTTTGGCACGTTGCTAATCTAAGACTTCTGGTTCATTTGTTGTCTTGCTTTCTTCTTTCCCCATAATATGAAACACTTGTCCTTGGCTTCATTAGCTCTGAGCCCCCAAGGAGCAGGTGAGGAGCTCATGGGGTAACTAAGGGTGTGAAGAAACATCCCAAAGGGTGCTCTCCGATTCAGCAAATACACTGAAACAAGGTCAGTCATGGTGCTGAGATGATACCTTTGCTGGTGGCACGTGCCCAGCAGCCCGGTCCTCACTCCCCCAGTACATTTATTACCTCCAGCCAGTGCCTCCTCCTCCTCCTCACACATGCTGTAGTCACAGCTTAACTATTTGGCTTAAAATTGCTCATGCTGAGATGTTGAAATGGATTCAGCTGATGAAAGAGGATGGACCTAAGTAGTCATAAACAGTTTTTTTTTTTTTAAAAAAAGGTAGTTTGGAGTTGCTTTATGAATTTCTTTCCAGGTGAGGAGCACGGCGTTTACTGGTGGTGTGAGCTCTGTGTGTGTTTAGCAGGAAAGGACGGGAAGAGCCTTCTGGGTCATAGGATCCCTTCAAGAGAAATGTCTGAGAACAAGCTTGTTTTTTCCCCCCCATTACTCCTATTGGAAGGCTGCAATGGTCATAAACTTATTTCCAGCCTAGACTTGTCAGGGATACTTCATGTTGCCCACGTGCAACCCTTGTTCTGGTGTCTTGAATAGTTCTTTCCTCTTTTTTATTTTACTCCCCCAAATGTGTGTGTCTAAGAGATCGCTCAGTGTTCCCTCCCAGCTTTTGTTTTGTGGGGCTGAACAAGCTTCTTTACATTTTAATCTCCTAAATTAATCTTTCTGTTTTCTGTTAAGCCCTTTTTTTTACAGTTCTCCTTACTGAAACTTTTTGGTTTTTTAACCATGAGAACCAACCGCAGCATCCCGGGAGCCTTCTCACGATCCTTGTTCACCAGCACTAGCACTTCTCTGGCTGCTGGGAATATTTCAATTACAGCACATTGGTGCCTCAGTTTTGTTTTGAGCTGTTTACTTGGGCCTTTCTCACTCTTCAACATTTTCCTCCTGAGTTCATTTTCTTTCCAACTCCTAGCAAAAACTGTTGTTTGTCCCAAGTGCGTGGCTTCCTCTTTCATCCCATTGAATTTCAACCTTCCTCCATTCGTCTTCAGAGTTATCCATTTTTTTCCTGTATGCTGTCCCAGCTTTCCTCTGTGCTGGTGCTGCTTTCCAACTTCGTGTCATCAGCAAATTTCATTAGCACACTTACTTTTTGTGCCAAGGTCATTAATAAAAATATTTAATAAGATCAGCCTCCTGACCGTTCCTTGAGGAGCTCTGCCGGTGACCTCCATCCATTCTGATCCTTCTTTCAACGCTGCTTCGCCTTTCACTGATTTCCTGGCCTTACAGTTCTGCTAATCCCCATCTTTTTCATTTAATAATTTCCCACATGGCACTGTATCACGTGCTTTGCTGAAGTCTGCGTGGATGGGATCTATCACGCTTCCTTTGTCTAGAAAATTCATTATCTTATTGAGCTAACCTGATTAGTTCTGTTTGATCTGATTTCCCTTCAGTACAGTCCCATTGTTTTCTACTCTGTTTACCGTTTAGTCTCATGTTCTAGTTGGTCCTTCTGCAGTTTGCTCTAGAGCCCCTGTCCTGCTGAGGTTGATCGGCCGGGCTTGTGGGTGCTCACATCACTTTTTCCCTCCTGCTGTGTGGTTGTGCAGATGCTGCGGTTCCTCTCCGGTGCTGGACAGGCAGCTGCAGCTCAGTCCAGCTAATTTTGGGATATGTATCCTAGATAATATTCAGTTTGAAGGGAAAGACCTGGAGCTCAGTGTGTATCGTTCCTCCTGGCTTTGTTAACCAGCTTGCTTCATTTAAAGACAGTTCACCCTTTGGCACAGAGACCCTCCAGAACCACTGCAGCCTTCTCCGTCCTCCCACCAAGCCCTGGGTTGGTGAATTCGACCAGTGATTACTTGTCTGGGTCTTCTGCACCTATGCCGCTTCTTCCCATGTGCCTTTTTCTGGCTGCGGTGACCCCCAGAGTAGCTCCACAGATGACTTTTGCAAATAGAGACGCAAGTGAAATGGTTCGCTTAAGGCTGCACAGCAAGTATAGTATAAATAAGAGATGAAGGGCAGTCACAAACCGATCAATGTAAAATGAGGTGGGGACAAATCACTTTGCTGCCATATACTGACACGGGGTTTGCTTTTCAAGTGGCAGTGTCGATGAGTGGGCATTGAGGTTGCAAAATAATCAGCAGTTCGGTAGCCGAGCCCTAAATTTAAGGACACCCTGAATGATGGTAGAGAGGGCTGGAGAGTGACGTTTCTGGGACTCGGTTGTGAGATGTAAATCAGGTATGGGTTCAAGTCTGAAGCAATGAAGTGGCATCCCTCCCCATTAGGAGACAGCGTAAGGGGAGAGGGAGAAGGGGGGGGGCATGGATAGGAGAGCAAAAGGCAGTAGGCATCTTCTTAATTACATTTGCATATGCAGCTGTTCAAACAGACTGAACTTCATCAATGCTTCTTCATACCTATCCGGAGATTTAGAGCAGCTGTTGTCAACCCGTGTAGCAGGATTGTACAAATCTGGTGGTAAAATAAGCCCCTGGGCACCCTGCTCACCCAAGCTGTCCATCACTCCAAAAGGGCAAGCAATGAGTTGTATTTGAATATTGAAAAAAATTGGAAGTGTGTGTAATATCCAAGGGCGACTGCTTACAGCTTGGTTTCCAAGGATACATGTTGCAGAATTAAATCATTAATTTATATTTCTGAAAATGGTGCTGAAATGTGTTAATTTGTACTTTACCAAAGAGGCTCAAACTCGCCTCCTTCTGCCTTTTCTTTCCTAACATGCTCAATGACAAAGTAATTACTCTACCCGATCTGGAGTTGAAATACAACAGTCTTCTGGCTTGGAGATTTTGTGCCGTGTTAAAACTAAATTAGGGGGGAGATTGTCTGGGTTAACTGTTTGTATTAGTTCTTCTGATTTTGAATTTCTGCCTTAATCTTTGGCTCCCAAATACCCAAGCAAGCCATTTCTAGCCTCTCTTGGGCTTGTTACCCTCAATCCACCCCAACCAAAGATGCTGTCCTGAGCACAATGCTGCTGCAAAGACAGTGCCCAGGCAGAGAGAGGGTCCAGCATCTGGAATCCGGCTTCACAGGCCCCAGGCGTTCGAGGGACACAACAATACACGGAGGATGTGGGCAGTGGAGAAACTAGTTTGGTAGGGACCAAGTGGTTATGCTGTCTCTTCAGGGCTTTCTGAGATGCATAGCGGATGTTGATCCCACCAGAAATTGGGGATATCAATCAAATCAACGGAGGCTGTGATCTCAAATCTTTCCTGTTTTGCGAAGATACAGTAGGATTCCTGCAGTCATGCTGATGCTGGCTGGTGGAAAACTGTCCTCGGAAAATGGGAAGAGCAGTGAGAAACCCCTGCCCTTGAGTGGGTGGCTTGTCCAGTCTGATGGGAGATGGCCCAAATCTCTGGTGTTACTTTAGAAAAAGGTGAAACAAACATGTTCATGCAGCGTTCGTCTTGAAGCATTCAAAGGGCAGGAGTTATGCTTCCAGCAGAAGCGTTAATTAAACCATGTGGTGCATCTGGGTTTGGTGGTTTCGTATTGGGAAAGCGTATGGGAACTGGGCATTCGGTCATGGCAACGAGCTGCATCTGCCAGAACAGTCCTAACCGGAGAGCGTTTGTGCGCCGGCACTGTGTTTGGTGCTGCTGAAGGCAGCTCAGCCTTGTCTTGGGGCTGTGGGGCTTGGATGGGAAAAACCCCACGGAGATTTTCAGAAGCACCAGCAAGGAGCCAGGTTTGAGCTGGTGTGTGGGTGCTGGTGGGTGCTGTTTTGCACAGTGGGATGCAGCTGCCCTTGCTGGCAGACACTGTCTTGCTGCCTGCCCCGAGTGGGACCTCACACTCGTGTCCCTGGGACAAGGTGCAGAGCAGATGGAGGTTTCCACTGGATCGGTCCGCAGGAACGACTTGTGCTGTTGTGGGATCGCCAGACCCAGCGCAGGGGCGGGCGGTGAATTAAGTGGGACCATCCCCATTGCTACCTACCTCCTCGCAGAGGGCAAGGTGCCGTCTGAAGGAGCACCCGTAACCACCTAACCTCCTTAGAGGACTCCAGGGGAAAAGCTTTTTAACTGACTTGAGCTCAGAAAAGATTGTACATTTACAGAAAGGGCAGTTCCACGTCTGGCAGCAGTAAATTGGGTTGGACTCACTGCCACGAGCTGATCCAAGAGCGCGTGCTGCCTCCGCAAGGTGTTTCACCCCTCGTCTTTTGGTGAAACATGCAATCACAGCCTCATTTGCTTCTCCCAACTGTGTGAAGTGGGGCTATAAGTCGTAAGCTTAATAAACCAGCCCCAGTTTTAACACTGTATTGAAATGTAGTTTTTGCAGGTTACAGTCCGTGACTTCGGCATCACTCCGACATGGCTTGAAGGTGTGAGTGCAGCCCTGGTGAACGTAGCCTGTGAGGTAGCTTTAGCGTGGGCTAGATGTTTGGTCACCCACGGCTTCAGTTTTGGGTTTTGCATCCTTTGCTCAGCGTCGTGCTGCCGGACGTCACACAGAGATGATACACAGAGGGCTTACGTTGATGCTGTTGTACCGGTGTTGGGTCTAGGGTTTGCAGTGACTTTGAAACCTTTGCGGTGAGAGCAGAGATGTGTCACTGGAGCATCACGCTTGTCTGCAAACCCAGTTGGATGTTGGTGGCAGGAATG